>NC_133620.1:448115215-448235215 GCF_048593235.1 Sminthopsis crassicaudata
GACATCGGGCTAGGAGAGAGGAAGACTGAAGGGGGAAGAGCAAGGTCAAAAAGACAAACTACCTATTTCAAGGTATTCTCAAGGGCCTCCCTGGTCTTCCTGCTTCTGTCCTCGTTATTGCCAAAGAATAAATTATAGACGGTGTGTGTGGTAAGAGAATAACAGTTAGCAAATTTATTGGCTCTCCTTTCTGCACAACCTTACTTTGTTCAGCATAGTTGCAATATATTCAAGTAAGGGTTCCAGTCCCCGTTACAATTAATGAGACTATGTTGGTAATTCACAGCTTTTGCATCTGACACCTGGGAACCAGATTTTGCTAACATGCTGTCATATACTCAAAGCTCCAGTCGTAAGAATTAACCTTTATTAAACTAACCAGTAATTAGCTTTGGGAATAGAAAGCCAAACAGATAAATAATACGGATTGTGTTTGCCGATCACTTTCTTACTGAGTAGTTTAAATCTCGAGCCATGACATCACCATGTACCGAGCAATTTGGCAATAATCATTTTGCAGTGAGATCTTTTATCACCAGTGTTAAGTGACAGTTTTCTGCACATTTATCCTGCTCAGCCATTTGTGGATTAAATAGGGTTGTAAGGCTCTTCAGAAACACCGAATCGGCTACGTGGAACCCACGTAGCAAGACTCTGAGTCTCAGGCTTCAGGAGAGTTTTGTACTAGCTCGTTCTCTCCACAGTAGGTCCTCAGACCCTAGAGAACATGTCTCCAGCATCATTGTGGCAAATGTGGGATTTCCCATCTTTGAGCCAAGGTTCTGGACAGATGGTCGCCCTTGGACTGGGTGATCTTTGCGGGGTGTCCCTGACTTTTCTCCCCAGAGAAGCAGAAGCTACAATCTAAGTTATCAACCAACCAGAAGCCAGTCTTGGTGAAGGATCTAAGAGTGTTACATATGAGAAATTTCCAAAACCCCAGAGTGGTGATGTTCAATCAATGGCAAGAAGAGGTATTCTGAATTATCTATGCTGATCCTTGGACAGCAGACACACAAATCCGGATCAGAAGGAACCTTGTCCACTTTGGAGAGTTTCTATTCAAATCTTGGCTCCAACACTTCTTAGCTGGGGGATCTTGGTCAAGTCATTTAACTGAGCTTCAGTTTCACCTATAAAATGGTGATAATTGTATTTTCAGCACCTACAAGATTTGTAAACCTTTCTCACTTGTGACTTTGTCCTTAATCTGGCTCCTTCTATCAATACAGATTGGGCAACAAGGTGATGATATGTGGATAATGTGCCTGGCCTGGATTCAGAAAGATTCCCCTTCCTGTTCCTTCTCCTGCTTCCTTAAGGGTAGCCAGCAGTAACTCATAACCCAGTTACAGTTAAGCAATTAATAGCAATTAGGATTTGGGGGAGGAAATGGGGTTAAGTGACTCACCCAGGGTCACACAAATATGTTTGAGACCCCATTTGAACTCACATCCTCCTGACTTTGGGGCCACTGTACCATCTAGCTCTCCCATCCATTCATTTTTACAAAGGGATATTTACTTAGAATATATAAGGAGAACAAAAGTATAAACATTTTCCCCATCCTTCAGGGGCACACTCTCCTCTCAAATTGCCAACTTTTACAGCCAGCACAGACAGCATTAAGGCCCCAAGGTCCAAGGAGTGACCATCAGGAGCCAGACTGAGGGGAACTGAGACAAGATTCATTTGGCAGGGTAAGAACCTGGCGGGACCAATACTAAGCTAAGTCTCAGCTCCCCCTGTCTCTGACTGCAAAATCAGACATGGACTCAACTCCAAGAAGTCCAGTTGCCCAGATAGCTTGGTATCCTGTGGCCTCCAGATTAACTGCCTTTGTCTAAAATTTTAAAAAGAGAGAGAGGCAAAGAAAGTACATCTATATTTACATGTAGCATGTCAGTCTCAGAGAGAGTGGGCCTGAGGTTCTTCTCTTATAGTACTGTCTCTGTGAGAGTCAAATCAAGACATTCAACAGAGAGATAAAGAGAGAGAGAGACAGAGAGAGACAGAGACAGAGAGACAGAGAGAGAGACAGAGACAGAGAGAGAGACAGAGAGAGAGAGACACAGAGAGAGACAGAGAGAGAGAGAGAGACAGAGACAGAGACAGAGACAGAGAGACAGAGAGAGAGAGAGACAGAGACAGAGACAGAGAGACAGAGAGACAGAGACAGAGAGACAGAGAGAGAGAGACAGAGACAGAGAGAGAGACAGAGAGAGAGAGACACACAGAGAGAGAGAGAGACAGAGACAGAGAGACAGAGAGAGAGACAGAGAGAGACACACAGAGAGAGAGACAGAGAGAGACACACAGAGAGAGAGACAGACAGAGACAGAGCCAAACACAGAGAGACTGACAGTCAGGCAGAGTGAGAGATAGAAACAAAGACAGACACAGACAGTCAGAGACACACAGAGTTAGACAAAGACACAGAAACAGACAGAGACAAAGAGACAGAAACAGAAAGACAGAAAGAAAGACAAGGACAGAGACAGACAAACAGAAAAAGACAGAGAGACAGAGACAGACAGAAAAAGACAAAGACTGGGAGAGATAGAGACAGAAAGACACAAAGAGAAAGACAGAGACAGAGACAGGGGCATAGAGAGACAGACAGAAACAGAGAGATGGAGGCAAAGGGAGACAGAGTGAAGACAGAAGTTAAGTCCTACCTCGGAGCTGGGCTGTGCAGGTTTTTAAGTGCCAAAAAGAAATCTGTTTGTTTTCTTAGAGGCAATGAGTAGCCATTGGAATTTACTGAGCAGAGGAATTGCAAGACTTTTCTTACCTGGCAGACCTAGGAACAGTAAATCAAAGTTGCAGAAACTCATACTTCAAGCCATTAAAAGGAGGCCCTTTTTTCTCCTTCAGCTCTGTGCAGTAATGTGATGGGCTTCTTTACAAACTAGTGTCTGACCATAGGCTGGAGATCCATGTGTGTTAGGGGGGGATTCTCGCTGGCAGGGAAACTTCGAAAGCTCCCCAATTCCCTTAGGCCCTAGGGTGTTATGACTTCTCGGGCATCCTGGGAACTGCACCCCCAAACTCCCTCCAAAGCCACTAATAGAGGGGAAAGATTTTATCTAATAAGAAAAAGATGTAGGGTTTCAGTCCCATCCCCCTTAGCCTAGAAAATTCCTGTGGCTTCAGGAAGAAGGCAAGCTTTGTACTTCTCCTCATATTTATTTCCTCAGTGTATTTCCCATAATTTGAAAAGATTAAAGATTTAGTCTCCTTTTATTACACTGTGCTTTCCCATTTTATTATGCATTCCTGATGTATCTGCTTGTCTCCCTCTGGCTCAGTTCCAGAGCCTTTTATCTATTTACAATGGGAACACTGTGGGTGGGGCTCCCTTAACACTGTGTCCAAGTCCTTTAAATATGTGTAAACCAAATTTCTATTTGACCTAATGTGTGATTTCTCATAATGTTTTGCCTTCATTTCATAATTGTTCTCCATTCAGCACTGGTGCCAAATTTGTCTGTGCCCTTCGACTGGGGAAGGGATACGAGCAAGGTGTCAAAGCTTCAAATAAATGGCAAACTTTTCCCCCTCTGAGGCAATTAGGGTTAAGTGACTTGCCCAGGGTCACACAGTATTAAGTGTCGGAGGCCAGATTTGAACTTAGATCCTCCTGACTTCAGGGCTGGTGCTCTATCCATTATACCAACTATTTTCCACTAGCAACTGTTTTTTGAGGAAAAGAGCTGTCTCTTTAAGGAAACTCTATGGTCAATCATCATGTGATTCATTCTGTTGTCAAAAGGACCCCTTGGAACCCAACAGGATTGGGGAATAAGCCCAGGGTGAGCTGCTGCTGCCCAATGCATGGTTAGAGATTTCTTAACAAGATATTTCACCCCTCCTTTCACCCTATTTTGACATTATCTTTGGAAGCCTAACTTCTCATACTTCTCACAGTTCAACAAACAAATCATTCTGTCATTCATTCAATGAACATTTATCCAACCTTGATCAGCATATTGTACTTAGTACTGATAATAGACTCATAACTTCAGGATTGAAAAGGATGGAAGAGGTCATCTGGTCTACATTTTACAAATCAGGAAACTGAGACTCATTTTGGAAGTTAATTAACTCACCCAAGATCATCTTAGAAGCAAGATTTGAACTCTTGTTATTTAACTCCTGAAAGAGTTGTTTGTTTTTTTTCTTCACAAAACTACACATTTTATAATTTTTCCTTCTAAACCCCTATCCAATTTATCTTTATTAATATATTAGCTTTTTTTTCCCTGTAGGAGATTTATACCAAGTGAAATATAGTTGTCTAATAATAAAGCCCTTAGAGAAAACCCAAGACATTTTCTACAGGTATTCAATTACTCAGAGACATGGAGGATCACCAAAGTAATATCAATGTAAAAAAATTGAGGCTTTGTTTCAAGAAAAAATTGGGAATTATTAAAAGGATAGGACTGGATCTGGAATTTCACTGGTATAAAGAATCTCTTCTACTAATGTCGATTGGCATTTATCTGCTCTGAAACTTGGTCTTAGAAAAATGCTTAGAGCACTGAGAAGGTTCAGGTCTTGGCCAGGGACACACACCCAGTATGAAGAAGCAAAATTTGAATGCAGATCTTCCTGGCTTCCCTCTCAGGATTATTAAAAGCCACCTACAATTTCTCAAATGTAATTCAGTTCCCGGGGGCTTCTGGGACCCTAGGCTTCTAACTGATGAGAATTTATCTTACATTGGCTGTACCCACGTTCAATACGCTACTTCCCAGTCATCTCTCTGTAATGCTGACTCATTCCTCACCCCTTTCCAAATCTAGTTATGAGGACAGTAATCAAACCAACACAGCCATTCCTCAAAAGGACATATAGATCAATTGCCCTTTGACTCCAATCACCATTCCTCTGACTCACCTGCCCAAGATATTTCCCCTTCCATATATTAGCAGAGCCCCTGGCATAGAAAGCACGTAATAAATGTTTATTGATTAACTGATTGATTTTCCTATAAGTATTGTCTTCTCCTCCTTGAAGGTAAGCTTTAGAGGCTTGAATTTGTATCCCTTACAGTTAGCACATAGGAAGCCCTTTAATAAGAATTTTGTCATTCATTCATTAATTCCATGCCATTCTACTCTTGTTTTTCAATTCTAGCCCCATTCCATTGTCCATTTACAAAGCCTTTCTAAAATATGTGGATCAATGGACCAACTCTATGAGTTGTTTAACCAACTACATATCAAAGTCTGGATTGTAGGAATCTTTTATCCACTTAGTGTTTTCTATGGACAGTCAGGTCAAAACTCTTTTAAGTGGTAATCGATCTCATTTAGGAGATAATACAAGAGACATAGATCATGGTAATGCTAAATAATTATCTGTTCGGTGAATAACTGGGCAGTCCTAATGCTTCCCGAGTCTAAGTTAGATTTCTCTGAGCCATGGTCATGGAGCTAGACCATGTCTGCCATTTTTACTTAGATCTGAAGCTGAACCACTAGCATCTTTTATCCCATCTCTTCACAGTTTCCTACACAGAAAGATGGGTCTGGCTCCACGCTTTCCCAACACTGGCTCTATCTTCTGTTTTCCAGGTTCATCCCACTGGTAGGCTTATAATCATTGCCACACATAGCCAACCTAGTATTTTTCTGTCTTTGTTACTCCATGCACCATTTCTATCTAGAGACCCTAGAAACACTCAGGTGGCTCAATGGATAGAGTGCTCCATTGGATTGGAATCAGAAAAACCTGAGTTCAAATCTGGCCTCAGAAACTTATTAGCTGTGTGACTTTGGGCAAATCACTTCAACTCTATCTGCCTCAGTTTCCTCAATTCTAAAATGGACATCATAACAGTACCTACCTTCCAGGATTGATGTGAGAAGCTAATGACATAATAATTTGTAAAGTTCTTAACACAATGGCTGCCACATAGTGGAAACTAAAAAAAGCTTATTCCTCTATGTAATCCCTCCACTCTAAGTAAAACATATGTTCCTTACATATGGTGGTAAATCCATTAATTTCATCCCAAATATTTATAGAGATGCACATTTTATCACAATAATACGTAGAGCTGTTATGGGCCACAAAATGTTTAACTGGCCAGAGTGTAAAAAGAACATAAATTAGGCATCTGCAGATATGAGACTTCTGTTCAATCTTCTATTTGAAATGTCTGACCCAAACCCACTTAGCATTTCAAGGGTGTTACAAATCAGAATATACTTACTCTTTAAAAACAATGGTATAGTGAAAAGAGCCCTAAACTAGGAAAGAGGAGCAACCTCCTCTTCCTTTCCTTTCTTTTCTCCTTCCTTTCTCCTCCTTCTTTTACTTCTTCTTCCTTCTCTTCTCCTTTTCTTTCTTCTTTTCCTCCTCTTCCTCCTTCTTTTTCTCCTACTCTTCTTTCTCCTCTTCCTTTTTCTTCTCCTTCTCCTCCTACTTCTACTTCTGCTTCTTCCACTATTACTACTACTTCTACTAATGATAATAATAAGAAAAACACAATAATAACAATAGCAAGCCATTATATGGCATATTTAGGTTTGTAAAACTCTTCCTAACTACCTTATTTTTTCCTCACAACAAGCCTGAAAAGTAGGTGCTATTACCATGGCTATTTTACAGATGGGAAGCAGGAGAAAAAAAAAAAAAAAGCAGTCAAGTAATTTGCCCCAAATCATACAGCTAATAAAAATCTGAGGGCAGATTTGAACTCAGGTCTTCACAACTCTAGCTATAGAATTGTATCCATTCAACCAGCTAGCGAACTCTTTCTTGTCTTTGTAATTCCAGAGAAATCCTTAGGAATCATAGAATACTAAAATATTATTTATGGAAGGGATCTTTGAGATCTCTTTGTTCCACCCATTTTAAAAGTTAAAATACTAAGGCACAGAGAAGAAGAAATCATTTTTCCCAGGTCATGAGGTTCTTAAAGTGCTTCAAGATTGGGGACTGGAACTCAGGTACCCTGACTCTAAGTGGAGAGCTTTAATCACCAGAGCCCATTTTCTCTTTTTTAAAATGAAACAAATAATCTCTAAGGTTCCTTTTAGCTCTACAAATTTATGATTTATGGAATTATGGAACTAAAATGAGAATGGTTCTCAGAGACTTTCTCTTTTTACAGAAGAATAAATTAAGACTGAGGAGGATTAATTGGGTTGCCTGAGGTCAAAAAGATACTCAGAGGATTTGAATCCAGAACACTAGAGTCAGAGCTTTCTGTTATAGTTAATCATACCAACTTTTGTTTTTTAAGAAGGCAATCATGACTCAGTGACTTTCACATGGTCACGCAGGTAATAAGTGTCTGAAGCTAGATTTGAACTCAGGTCCTCCTGATTCCAGGGTCCGTGCCTAAACATTATACCATCTACTGCCCCATAGCCATAAAATCTTAAATTTATGTCTTCAAAAAGGATATTGGTTTGACTACTCATACTAAGCATGAACTGTGAATGAGATTGCCGCTAGTAAGCCTTCCCCTTTAGTCATTATGTAGGTTATTGGTATATAGTTTACATCATTTATCTGTGAATATGGATGCCCATAGTAGAATGCCAGCTCTTTGTGGGAAGAGATTATCTTGCTTTTGTATTTGTAGAAGTGAGGTCTAACACACAGGAAATGGCAGAGAAATTAGACTTGAGATTTCACTATTTTTAGGAATTTCTGATAAAGAAACCTCATCTTAGAGGGCTGCAACTAGTTGAGGTTGAGTGACTTGCTCAAGATCAAGCAGACAGTATGTTGAACTTGAACCCATGATTTCCTGTCTCTGAAGTCAGTTCTCTCTCCATTCATCATGCTACCTTTTTTCCCTGGGAGTACTTAACAAATGCTTGTTGACTGATAATCAATTGATAATAAGCTGGGAGAGAGAGGAAAAGCAACAAGCATTTATTAAGCACTTTCTGTCTGCCGGGAGCTTTACAAATATGATACCATTCGATCCTCATAACAATCCTGTAAGGGAGGTGCCCTTATTAGTCCCATTTTACAGTTGAGGAAACTGAGGCAGACAGAGGTGAAGTGAATTATCCAAGATTACCATATCATAAGTGTCTGAGGCAGATTTGAATTCAGATCTTCCTGACTCCAAGCCCAGTGCTATAACCACTGCTCCACCCAGCTGGATGAGACCTTAAAAGTCACCATGAGAAAAGTCTATAACAAATAGTCATCCAGACCCCACTTGTAGACCCTCTTGATTGGAACGCCCTATCATTCCATTCTATGCTCGAGCAACCTTTATTGTTAGCAAGTTTTCTAGTGGAAATTCACTTTTCTTCAACTTCCAGAGAATGTCAAGATGGCCTAGGAGGTGGCCACTAATAAACAGGAACAGGATCAGTAGGGACCAGCTGAAGGCATCTCAATTAGGTTGGAAATACAAGCTATTTTTGGAGATAGGAGATTAATTATCTTAAGAGCAGCAGAACAAGGGAGAATCTGAGGCTTGAAGACCATTGGCCCAATACCAACAGATGAGTTCGAGATGTTTTTGCTGCTGCTAAAAATGTCTGAATCATCCTGGGTCTTGTGAAAGAGAGGGTTCCGTACAATAAGCCCTGCTTCAGTAATCTGCGAACAGGAGGCCTTGGGAATTGCCACTTGCAGCGACAGGGATGGAAGGAGGAGGCTTTGAGTTGGGAAGTCAGTCACAGTATGATTTTAAAGAAATAAATTAGCTTCAGGCTGAAAACTACTGGGCAGCCACATGCATGACAACAGCCCATGGATCTCCTTTACAACATGTCTCTATATTTTTAAGGATCCAAACAATGCAGCTAATGTATGGCTTGCACTTGCCAAGAGCTGGGGCTATAGAGACCAAAAAAGAGTGAAATGACCCCTTAACCCTCAAGGAGCTTCTGCTGTGGGTAGAAGGCTGAACCCAAAGTCAAGAAGCCCAAAGTTCCACCTCAGTCACTTCTTAGCTGTGTGAATCTGGGCAAGTCAATTTCTCAGCCTTATTTTCTTCATCTGTTAAAATGGGTATAATAATAATATTTGCCTCCAAGGGTTTTTATGCGGATCAAGTAAATCACTATATGAAAAATGTTCTATTTTCCAAGGGGGCTGTGTCAGGTACTGAGGGAGCAAAGACAAAAAAGTGAAATTGTCCCTTCCTTCAGAGGGTTTGTCCAGTGGATATTGGACTTGAGGTCAAGAAGATCTGGTTTCGAACCTTCTGCTTGTATGACTCGGGATGGATCATTTTGCTTCTCTGGGTCTCCATTTGTTCCCCCAGCAAAATGGGGATGATTCACTTTTTCTGGAGCATAGGAAATTGCTCAGTACTTTTTAATGATCTCAGGCTTCTTTCTGATATAAAGGCTAATATTTTTTCAATATGCCTATTCCTTTGATGAGTCAATATATCTAGAAATCAGTGACTATCATTGTCTCTCAAGGGACAGACACAGGAAACTTGTCACCCCTTCCCCACAGAGTTATTGTAAAGTTCAAATAAAATAAGATGGAATAAGTTCTGAAGACTTTAAAGTGCTATATAAATGTCAGTTATTATGATTGTTATCCTACAGGATGCCTTAAATCCAGCTTGGGAAAATCACCTTTTCTCTCCTCTAGTGCAAATGTATGTACCATTAGCTCATACACTTTTTCCTTTCCCCTATCCTTTCCAATGTAAATGGTCCCAATGGTGCCAATGTTCTAGACCTTAGAGTCTTACTAAAATAGAAAGTTTCCTATCTAATAATTTGAGTCTAGCTAATGCAAGCCCCTTCTATGAAAACATGTGAGCTGATTTTCTTCTTCCATAAACTTTTTCATGGTAAGGGAAAATATAACTTGAGTCAATCCAACAAAGCAATCATTCACCAAACACTCATTGATAGAGAAGCAAGAAAGGAAGGGAAGGAGGGATATAGGAAGGAATGAAAGGGAGAGATGAAGGAAGGCAGGAAAAGATGAAGAAAGGAAAGGAGGGCAGAAAGCAGGAAGAAGAGGAAGGAAGAAAGAAAAGAAGGAAGGAAGAAAGAAAAGAAGGAAGGAAGGATGGAAGGAAGGAAGGAAGGAAGGAAGGAAGGAAGGAAGGAAGGAAGGAAGGAAGGAAGGAAGGAAGGGAAAGAGGAATAAAGAATTTATTAAATATATGCTATATGTAAAGCATTGATCTAGACACTAGAGATACAAGGAAAAAAAATAAAATATTCCATTCCCTAAAGGAGCGCCCTACTGGGGTATACACATAAGTATATATAATAAATAGGAACTGGACTTGTGATTTCAAGTGAGGCGACTCCCTCTCCCAAACGCAGACATTCCCTTCCCTGTAGCTTCTAGATATGTCATGTAGAGAGGAGGTTCAGTCATCAGGAAGTGGGTAGCACAGTGGCTAAAGTGCCCAAACTGGAGTCAAGGAAATCTCAGTTCAAATCCAACCTCAGATAATTAGTAGTTGTATGACACTAGACAACTCACAACCTCTGTTTTCCTCATCTATAAAATGGGGATGATAACAGCACCTACCTTCCAGATTATTGTATCAAATGAGAAAATATAAAGTGCTCTGCCTTCCTCAAAGTGCCATATAAAGATGAGCTGTGATTACTGCTGACTTGCTTAAGATCAAATGACTAGTTCTGTGTGAGAGCTGCATCCAGGTGTTCCTGCTTCTGAGGATAATTCTATATCTGCAATATCATGTTGCTGCTCTTAACCAAATGCATGCAGACTAAATAGAAAAGTAATTTGGAGGTGGGAGGAAGCACTAGGAGCTGAGAGCATCAGGATGGCTCTCTTGTAGAACACTTCACTGGAGCTGAGATTTTGAAGGAGGCTGGGGATAGAGAGAGGAGTTTATTTGACACCTGGAGGCAGAACTGGTATAAAAGCACGGAGATGAGAGATGGGAGATGACCTATATGAGGAATGGCAAGCAGAAAGAAGAAGCTGTGATTGTCATTAATGTATAATGAGAAACTACCATGTATGAGGCACTTTCCATTTATGAAAATGGAAAGAGAAAAGGAAACAGTCCTTGATCTCAAGGACCTTACATTGTGTTGTTATTTAGTTATTTCGTGTCTGATCCTTTGTGATCCCATTTAAAGTCTTCTGGGCAGAGATAGAGAGTGGGTTGCCATTTCCCTCTCCAGCTTATTTGACAGATGAGGAAGCTGAGGCAAATAGGGTGAAGTGACTTACCCAGCATTACTTAGCTAGTATCTGAGTCAGATTTGAACTCAAGTCTTCCTGTGTCATCCAGCTGCCTACCTTATGTGGGGGGAGGAGGGGAACCTGAACACAAGTAAATATAAAGTAGACACAAAGTGAGGAGAGAGGGCATTCCAAGCATGGGGAGACAGTCTGTGCAAAGAAATCGAGATGAGAGATGGAATATTGTGAACAGTCTGCTTTGGTTGGAGGAAATAAGATAGGAGGAGTACTTGGAAATCAGACTGTCAAAAGTCAGGCTGAGGGATTTGTGTTTTATCTCAGAAGGGAATAGGGAGCCATTGAAGTTTTTCATCTGATGGGAAGGGTGGCAACATTATCACTTCTGTGTTTTAATGTGCATGTGTGTATGTGTGTGTCTATGTGTAGGGTCAGAGAAGGGGAAAATAAAATAAAAAGTACATAGTAGGGAACAAAAGAAAACCAACAGAGAAGCAAAGCTGGGCCACTTTGAAAACAATGGGTAGTATTTATTATATAGATTTTCTTGAAAATGAAATTTATTGTTTTATATTGAATCATTCTGCTTATTCTTACATTCTGCTGTATTCACACTATTTTTTTTAATTTTGTATTTAAGTTTAAAATTTTAAAAATTGCCAAACTCATCAGATATTTAAGATTTGGGGATCATTTCAAGAAAAGAACATCAGATTGACTGCTATGTGAAATCTGGAGGTACGAGAGACAATTAGTAATATTTTTCCATTTCTTAAACTCCCAATTTCAACTTCAACTCCAGTTCCCCAGTTCCCTGCCCCTAAGGATGAGCACATGCATGCACACTTAATTTTTAACTTTATTGAAAAAAATTAGGTCCATCCAGGAGAAGCTACCTTAACTTCCCACCTCCCAGTCTTGCAACTTCCCATCTTCCTTGCCCATTCTCCCATCATTTCCTCTGATCTCAGAGGGAGAAGTGTCCCTACTGTTCATGAAGGCAAATCTTTCTCCCTGCGCTTTTCATCATCTTCCTTGACATCTCTCCCAGGATCTTGCTCCAGGAATCTGCCTCCATCCATCATGCATTAGTTACCACTCCCTCACCATAGGGCTGCCTATAAACATGCTCAACTCTTCTCAATCTTAATTAAAAAACAAAAACCTTCCATTTTCCATTCTGTCTCAAATCATCTACATCATTCGTATCAAGGTCAAATAAAAAGGGGGGGGGCCACTGAATGACCTAGTATTCCTAGTGGCCACATACTGACTTAGAAAAGCACGTATTCATATTAGCTTTGTACGAAACAATATAACACAATGCAATAAAATACTCCTTGCAGATGTTAGTTTTTAAAATTTTTGTTAAATATTTCCCAATTATATTTTAATCTGATTTCCTGGATTTCATACTTCTATGAAATTACTGCCATATTTCCCATTGCTTTTCACTCTAAATTGCTTTTTAAAAGTTGTCTGCAGGACCAGTTAGATGGCACAGTGGATGGAGTATTGGCCCTAGAGTTCAAATCTGGCTTCTCACACTTACTAGCTGTGTGGCCCTATGAAAGTCACTTACCTCTGCTTGCCTCAAAAAACAAAACAAAACAAAACAAAAACAAAAACAAACAAAAAAAAACAGTTGTCAGTACCTGAAGTTTCTCATTTCTCTGCAACTCCTTCTAAAAAGCAATTGATATCCCAATTTCACCATCCTTCTTTAATTTCTTCTGATATCACAAGCATACAGTGGAGAAATCTCACTGTCCAGCTAGCATTCCTAACCTAACCTAACATCATTCCCCATAATGATCTTTTGCAGCTATACTTAGTATAAGGACACTGTCAGACTTAAAAGTCAAGTACACCTACATTTGAATCTTGCCCTCAGACACTTACTAGCTGTACAACCTGGGCAAGTCATGTCATTTCTCTAAGCCTCAGTCTTCTCATCTATAAAATGGGATAATAATAGCCCCAATCTCAGAAGGTATTGATAAGATCAACTTAGGGAATACTTGGGGAAAAAGTTTTTGTAAACCATAAAATGTTTAATAATTGACATATATATAGATATCTATATAGATATCTATATAGATATCTATATATATATCTATATAGATATATATAGATATCTATATAGATATCTATATATATATCTATATAGATATATATATAGATATATATATATATTGTGATCCTGGAGTCAGAAAGACCTAAATTCAAATTCAGCCTTGGACACAACTTCCTAGCTCTATGACTCTAGGCAAGTCACTTAACCCCAATTGCCTCGAAAAAAAATCAAAACAAAACAAAAAGAAAAGCAACAGAATGTGAGCTCCTTGAGGGCAGGAAGCACAGGATTTTTTTTTTTAATGGGGCAATTAGATGACAGAGTGGATAGAGTCTTGGCTCGAGTCACAAGGATAATATGTTGTAGTCTATTTACCCACATCATCTTCCATGTATCTTTCCATTGCCCTCTGTGTGATAATAATATTAATTCTTCAGAGACTATAATATTCTATGTCTTCCCCATATATCACAACACTGTACAAAGTTGGTATTTAAAATGTAGGCCTCTATTTTTTATGGGGCATTTATCCTTGGTAGCTAAGCCCTATTGAATTTTTAAATTACCACTCCCTTCTGCTACTTATTTTTTTTACCACCATCCCTAAAACAAATCCCCATTAACGCCCAATTGGATTATTGTAACAGCTTCTAAGAGGTCTCCTTGCCTTCTCTTCTTTCTTCCAATCCATCTTTTGGATTATTGATCTCTAGATGGAAGTGACCTTAGAAATTACAGATGTCAAACTGAGAAATGAGCACTGCAAACCCCGTAATGTGCCCAAACCGGATTAAAATGTAATTGGGAAATGTTTAACCAAAAAAAAAAAAAACCCCCAAAAAATGCAGCATAAGTGATGTTAATTTGTGGGTTTTCTAAATCAACATCTCACCTGCAGAAATTTATTTCTGTTTGAGTCTGACATCACTGCTTTTAAAGTAGGTCTGCTCCAAATCCCTCATTTTATAGATGAAGAAACTGTGATCCAGAGAAGGAAAGAAAAATTGCTCACTTAGAGGTAGCAAGTGGAAAAGGGGGAATTTGAATTTTGAAGCCAAAAACTAAGCTGCTTCCCACTGTGCAATTTCTGTCCTTTCTTATTGTAATTATTTTCTGTTCGAGTGTCATAAACTTTTAGTTTATGGAAAGTTATGTAAGTTGCATCGCTCCCTTAGTACCTAGCACATTTCTCTATCTTAGACAGCGTTTAATAAAAACATTGAATTTAGTTGAATCCCTGACCCAAAAAGAAGCATTTTCTCTGGGGCAAATGAATGTCTGAGTATCATGACTTCTTGACATTCCTGGTCTACTACCTGGGCTTTCTGTCCAAGGTCCTGACTATTTTCCAACCTTCACCTTTTTCCTAACTTCTAGCTCCTTAAGACCTTGGTCTTAAGTGTTTTTCTTGGCCCTTGAATGCCTTCCTTTTCTCTGGACTATCCTGCCTCTGAACTGCTCACTTTGGCTGCCCTCCTGTCTCTCTATCTTAAATGCTGTCTTCCAAGGATTCCCTGCCTCTTTCCAAGGATTCCCTACTTCCAGAATGTTTTTAGTGACTGACTTTCAATGTTGTGTTGCACTCATGCTTGCTCTTGGCTTTCTTGGTCCCAATTACACCATGCTCCAACAATTAATGTCTGTCAAGGGGCCTTTCTTAATTATTATCCCCTCCTGTTCTCCCTCCCCTCTTGTCTTATTCCCATCTTCCCTCCCATCCCACCTATCCTCCTCTATTCCTTTCTTTTCATCCCTTTATACTTTTCTTTTCAAATATTCCTTGAATCAGGTTTCTTTATTCAGAGTGATTTTAAACTGCAATTACTTTAATGAGAGATAACTATCTTCTGAGCTGCCTGACTACCTCAAATTTCTATAGATATTAGCTTTCGCCCAGGCTTGCACAATAACGCAGCTGATGTTCTCCTATACTTCCTTCTAGAGGCCATTGCTCCTTGAGGGAGGGGAGGAATAGTAAAACAAAAGCTCAGCCATTAATAGACCACCCACACCTACCTGTCTCACACCCTATTTCCCCTTAAGATTCTATTATCCTTCCATCATGCTTCCTTAGAGAGTGGGTGAGTGGGTGGCAAGGCAGACCATTAAGCATTTTCTAGATCTCTTAGTTTTCTCTTGGTTTCACCTTCCCAATATTTAAAATGGGTGTAATACTTTTCCCTTCCTCCCAAGGTCATCATAAAGATCAAGTGAGATAACAAAGAAAAAAAAGCATTTTTGTAAATTATAAAGCACCATACCAAGGTGAGATCCAGAATTAGTGTGTTGCTATAATTAATATAACTTTTTATTATTCTTGCTTTGAAAATAATTAACTGTGTGAACCATGGTGAGTCAGTTATAAAAGATGAGTCAATGTGAAATCCTCTGTTTGCAGTTCAAAACCTTTCAAAATTTTTCCCTGTGTCTTTCCAGTATTTTTTAGACATTACAAGACCCACCACATATACACAACTATGCTGAGATCCAGTGACACTGGCCTTCTTCCTGTTCCTTAAACATGAACCATCTCTCTAATCTGAATGCTTTTTTCTGTTACCCCATATCTGTAATGCTCTTCTTCTGTCCCTTCAACACCCGCCTAAAATCTCACCATTTACAGGAAGCCTCTCCTGATCTTCCTTAATTTCTGTTTTTTCCTCTGCTGATTGTTCCCAATTTTTTCTGTCTGTGGGTTGTTTGTATTTAGTTGTTTACCTACTGACTTCCCCATTAAACTGTGAGTTCCTGGAAAACAAGAGTTGTCCTTTGCCTTTCTCTGTGTCTAGAGTAAGCACTTAATCATTTATTTTTTCCTCCCAGACTAGCCATGTCCATGCCTCCCATCCTTGCCATATGACCAACTCATCTTATCTTTTTTTATTCATTCTTTTCCTATCATTCATTTCCTCAATTCCAGCTTTTACTCCTTTTCTTCTTTGGAGTTTCTTATTAATCATATGTTGTAGCTTCTCACCTCCCACATACTGCTTGTTGTCCTCTGTATAATATTCATTTTTAATTTTTCAGAGATTTATGCATTTTTGCGCCTACATAAAAACATCTGTAGAATGTCTGGATTTAAAAAAAAAAAAAAAACACATTTGTAGGAGAAGTTCCTAGTCATTAAAGGAACTTTGCAATTAATTTTTCTAAAGGCAATAAAGAACTGTATCCAGGGAGCCCTAAATAGAAATCAAGGAGTGACTCATAGACTGCAAAGTTATTTCCATAGTGTAAAATTTGGAAACTGAGGCACAAGAGTAGACTGGATGAATGAACTTCTTGTATATGGGGAGGGAGATCCCTTTAGATTTTTTTGACCCCAGAAATTTTATGAAGTCAGTTGCTGCTAATCAAATTACTCTGCCTTTCCTATTTCTTCTTTCAGATGAAACGACTTTTGAAGCCGGAGTGAAAGTTCAGATTCACAGTCAGTCTGAGCCACCCTTTGTACAGGAGCTAGGCTTTGGCGTGGCACCCGGATTCCAGACTTTTGTGGCCACACAGGAACAGAGGGTAAGTCGGGAGTTCACTAGTGCATCTGGTCAGTGATTCTGGACATACTGGCGTTTTCTCATATAGAGGGAAAGGAACCAGACTTGGAGTCAGAGAACCTAGCCTGTCACTAACAGGCTGGATGTCTTTGATCAAAGCATGTAATCTCTCTGAGCCATATGTAGCTTCTTCATCTGTAAAATGCTAGTATTGCATTTTAACATCCCTTATAGAGCTAATTTATCAAAATTAAATGAAATATTTATTTGTTGTTGCCGTTGTTTTTCCCTCTTTGGTTAGACTATGAGTTGAAGAGAGAAAAGGAAGAGGGCATGAGGGAAAAAATGGAGATCCAATCTTAGACATGTGGCTCTGAGTGGACCCGGTTTTCCTCCCAGTAGGCCAGGTCCATTCTGCCAGTTCCTGAAAGTAGAGTGTGATGAAATCAGTTTATTTCCTCTTTAATTCACTAGCTATTTACTTTCTTTTGAAAATGTTTCCTTCTGTTGTTAGGGATGTGCTCATTCTGAGCTTTCTGGAACCCTTTGTAAAGCCAGTTGCTAAGATGTTGCTAAGAGAAATTGGCTAATCAAAGCTGATAAGCAGCTCCAGTTATAATATGAAAATGTAACTTAACCAGATAGGTCTTGGCCTGAGTAAAAGAAGGAAAGATGTCATACTTTCCTAGAGAGTATAAAGTAGATAAATGCCTTTTTCTAACTGGAGAATATTCTCCTAGAGAGAAAAATGGAACAATGGCTCCTTTAGATTAAAGAAAAAGAGACATGATATCTTTGCCCTTTCCTAGTGAAGAGGCCATGTGAAGCTTCCTTATAGGGAGAAAGAAAGAAAGAAAGAAAAAAAGAAAGAAAGAAAGAAAGAAAGAAAGAAAGAAAGAAAGAAAGAAAGAAAGAAAGAAAGAAAGAAAGAAAGAAAGAAAGAAAGAAAGAAAGAAAGAAAGAAAGGAAGGAAGGAAGGAAGGAAGGAAGGAAGGAAGGAAGGAAGGAAGGAAGGAAGAAAGAAAGAAAGAAAGAAAGAAAGAAAGAAAGAAAGAAAGAAAGAAAGAAAGAAAGAAAGAAAGAAAGAAAGAAAGAAAGAAAGAAAGAAAGAAAGAAAGAAAGAAAGAAAGAAAGAAAGAAAGAAAGAAAGGAAGAAAGAAAGGAAGGCAGGAAGGAAGAAAGAAAAGAGGGAGGGAGGAAGGAAGGAAGGAAGGAAGGAAGGAAGGAAGGAAGGAAGGAAGGAAGGAAGGAAGGAAGGAAGGAAGGAAGGAAGGAAGGAAGGAAGGAGGAAAGGAGAAAGGAAAGGAGGAAAAGAGGAAGGGAGGAAGGGAAGGAGGAAAAGAAGAAGGGAGGAAGGGAAGGAGGGAAGGAGGAAAGAAGGGAAGGAGGAAAGGAGGGAAGGAGGAAAGGAGGAAAAAAGGAAAGAAGGGAAGAAGAAAGGAAAAGATTTTAGATTAGATTAGAAAGCAAAAAAAAAAGATAAATATGAGGAAAATTGCTTTGCTTTTCTATCTTTATAGCTAAGAGATCAAAAATAGGATAGGACAGGTTAGTAAAAATAGTCAATAGGCTTTAACACTCTACAGACCTGAATATTTAGAGAGGGATTCATCATGATAAAAAGAGGCCTGACTGAGAATCAGTCTAGATCCTACTCCTCATAGAGCCCTAGTTCTAATTGCATCTCTTAGATAGTCCTTTCTATGGATATTAGGAGTTGTCTGAATTCCCTTCTACCTCAGACTCATATTTTAAGTGGGTAAGAGAAAATTCTGACTTGATTGTGCAGCCTCCTAAAAAGATCCAGTATTCTCTCTCTTAACAGAAGGGCAAGAATAATGAAAGGAAAAAAAAAACCAAAACACCTAGGAGAATTTTTTTTTAGTTTCTTTTGTTCTGTTTCCTAAAGTTTGCTCTGAAGTATCTTTAAGTATATGATTAGAATGAAGTTGCTTAAGTTTTACTGTTTCTATATATATGTAATATAAATACATAATGTAAAAATATATAATATATGCATTAGTAATCAAAAGTCAATAAACATTTATTAAGCTCCTCCTATATGCCAAGCACTGTGCTAAATGCTACAGATAAAAATATGAACAAGAAATTCAGGTCCTGCTCTCAAAGAGCTTACAATTTAATAAGATGAGATAGCACACAAAAGAAATCTGAAAAGCTGGGGTGGGGGGAAGGGAGTGCCAGAGCATGGTGGGAAAGCTAAAGAAATCCGAAATTATTGCTTCCAGAGAAGTCAAAGAAATCCAAAACGAGTGCAGCTAGGTGTAAATGAGATGTCTGATGAGATGCTAATCCACTTCCATCTCCTTTAATGGAGAAATTTATAATACTGTCCTCCAATCAGAAGGGCAGAGGGTAATGATGAGGTGTGACTGGATCTTGCAAGATGTTCCTTAATGATGAGTTTACAGGGAACAGTAGAGGAGTAAATAAGTCCAAAATTATACTAGAGAGGGTTAGGAAGGAGACCTGTGATTTCAGTGGTACAATGGTATAAAAAAGCACCACCACCAGTACAGGTTGGGATGCTTTTAGCAACTTATAATATTCAAGTATTGCCTAGAATATTGAGAGATGAAGCGACTTGCTCAGAATCACACAGTTAGTATATGGCAAAGGCAGGGCTTGAACTTGGTCTTCCTGTTTTCAAGACCTAAGCCATAGCTACTATACTACACTGCCTTCCACATATACATGAGTGTACAAGTGCATATATATATATATATATATATATATATATATATATATATATTCATGTACATATAAATATGTTTAGATAATATATACACATATATTCATGCAGATCTGTGATTTCATCAGTGTAAGGAACTCTTCTTCACCAAAAGGTCAGCCACTATTCTGTAACATGTAGTATGAGAGAGTTTTTCCTGAGAGGTGGAACATTAAAGTACAAGGTCACATGGCCAGTGAGTCTCAGGACTTGTCGGATTAATCTGAACATGGATTATAGCCATTCCAGCCCTGGTGGTTTTAGCCATTCTCCATTAGGTTCTGTGCTGACCTCCAGGAGCTTCCAGCTCAAAGGAAAGAGGATGCAAGGTTGATGTTTCTCCTAGTAGCAGAAAAACCTCTGGATCCCTTTCTTCCAGGATGGGAAATTTTCCTGAAAACCAAAGGAAATTGAGGACTAAAAAAAATATCCAGGACTCTTGTTTTAAGACACAGGTTAGAGAGGGAAACTGTGTCAGTGGATGGAGTTTCTCCCTGGGGAATTCTCTAACGGGATGCAAGTGAAAGTGCTGACCTTAAAAGAAATTAGTATTATTAGATAATAATAACTGTATTAAGTACTAAAACAATAACTTTGTGCTGATGATAGCAGCTGGCATTTATGTAGGCTTTAGGATGTACCGAGCTCTTTACAAACATCCTCTCATTATCCCTGCATGCAAGATCATCTCATTTCTTTAGAAGCATCTGCACACCCCCAGCTCTTAAAGGAGCCTGTAGTAGCATCTATAACATTCACCAGGATGGTGGCTGGATTCATTATATGTGAAGGTCATTTACAAAACAGGGGCATGCTAGTAAACATTTAATTACTAGCTATTTGAAAACCCAAGACACACTTTGAAGCTTCGTCTTCATTATTAATATTTTCTCCATCGTTTTCTGAAGTCCAGAAATCAACAAAACAGCACGTCAAAATTCTGCAACATTTGCCAATTCTGAAGGTGTAGGTGCTCACTGAAAATTTAAACAATTGGGCTCTCATGAGTCAATACAAGCTGGTTGCAGTTAGCCCTGCCAAAGCACACGTACATGAAATGAACAATGAATAGTCATGTTAGTTCTTCTCCCCTGTTACTCAAAATTAGATTTCCTGAGAAAGGAAACCATAGTTCAAGA
This sequence comes from Sminthopsis crassicaudata, assembly GCF_048593235.1. Taxonomy (NCBI): domain Eukaryota; kingdom Metazoa; phylum Chordata; class Mammalia; order Dasyuromorphia; family Dasyuridae; genus Sminthopsis; species Sminthopsis crassicaudata. The sequence continues at coordinate 448,135,829 of NC_133620.1, forward strand.
ATTAGAGAGACTCTAGAAGGGCATCTAGTCCGAATTCTTCCTTTTTCAGGTGAGGAAACTGAGGCCCCAAAAAGCCAAGTGATGATCCGACACTTAGCATGTGATAGGAAAGCCATACTTCTGTTATTCCTTCAAATCTCAGCTAAAACCCCACCTTCCATAAGAAGCCTTTCCTGATTTCTCTCAATGTTAGTACCTTTTCTCTTTTGATTATCTCCTATTTATCCTGAATGTGTGTGTGTGTGTGTTTGTGTGTGTAGTTTGTAATAGTTGTTTACCACTATTACAATGAGAGATTCTTGACCACAGGGATTATTTTCCTTTCTTTGCATCCCTAATATTTAGTATAGTGTGTGGTACACAACAGGTGCTTAATAAATGATTCTTAACTTGATGTGACAGAACCCAGGTCCAAATCCATGATTCATTCTATGCTGATTCCTAGCATGCACCTCATGTATTCTTTTATCTCTTTCACTCCCAGTAGAGTACATAGCACATAGTCTATATTTAATATATGTTCGTTGAGCTCAATTCAATTCAATTGCAATAGGACTCAACCCTGTCATTTGAGTTCAATTGAAAGAACTACTGGTGCTTACTCTGAGAGCAGAAACCAAGATCAGGGTCGGGTGAGGAATGGCATATGATAATTATCTACAAATATTTAAGGGCTTATCATCTAAAGGAGGAATTATTCATACTTTCTCTAACTCCAGAGAACAGAATTGGGACAAAATATTGTGCACGTTTTGTCCAGTCATGTGCAACTTTTCACAGCCCCATTTGTGGTTTTCTTGGTAAAGAGTGGTTTGACATTTTCTTCTCCAGCTCATTTTACAGATGAGAAAACAAGCCAGCAAGGCTAAGTGACTTGCCCAGGATCACACAGGTAGTAAATGTCTGGGGCTACTTTTGAAGTCATGAAGAAGCAGAGTCTTCCTGACGCTAGGCCCAGCACTCTATCCAATGAGCTATCTGGTTGACAATTCTATTTGGTTCCATTTGTCCAACAGTTATAAGCACCTGTTTTGTGCACTGTAGTCTCAGCGAGGAATATAGAAATTTAAAATGTCACAGTTCTTGCCCTCAAATGGATTACATTCTAATAATTGGTATATGACATGTCCATACTTTGTGAGTGGAAGTTGCAGAGAGGTAGTTAGGCTCCTTATAAGAAAAAAAATGTTTTTCCAGAATTGTCCAAAATGAACCATTTCAAGAGATGGTTATGTTCTTTATAAATGGAGGTTGAGGGTTCTTTTGGAGGATTATTATTCATGAAGATCAGACTAGATGGTCTTTTAGGAGCTTTCAAAGTCTGAGTGTCTGTCTGTAATTCTTAGGGAACTCTGGGAGTCTTCTCCTTGGGGATATCCTAGACCTTTTTCATCCAACAATGCCCTTTGCATATGAACTGTTGCCAATAAACCTCAAGAGACTCTATTCTCTGTGCCCCATCCTTCATTATACCTAATTACATTGATTGAAAATTTGGGAAGATATACATGCTATCCAGCTAATCCATGATCCTCTATTCTCCAACCCATCCCCTTTCCCTCTGTACCCTAGGCCATATATATCTCTTTCTAACCAGGCACCTTATCACTGAGAGCCTTAAAACTGAGGCTGGATAACCAGGTATCAGGTCTGTAGATAGGATTGTTATTCAAGTGTGGATTATACTGCATGGCCTCCCTTCCAGCTGTGAGATTCTCTGCTTCTGTGATTTCAAGAAAAACACATAGCTTGATTTTTTTTTTCTTTGCTACTAGCTTTGTCTGTGTTATCCAGTGAAACCTAGCAGAGGGTAGAGAGGAGGTGATGAGTATTGACATTCTTTTTTTTTTTCCTGGCACCCCTATTGAATGCTGAGTGTTAGATCAGCCATGGGGAAAGAATTTTAACAGAGATAAAAAAAAAAGTTGGTCTCTGCCTTTGGGGAACTTTCTGCCTAGCTGGCAAGGAGTCTGAACATACACCTCATAAGGATGGTCTTATAACAATCAGAGAGCAAAATAGGATCAAAGCCAAGATATCGGGCAAGTATTCAATGCAAAATCTACTCAGTTCCGTATGTCCAAAAGTTAGGAAGAACTTGTTAGATTTTAAACAATGTATTGTCAGTGAAGGATATAAGATTTTAAATGACATTGTTCTTTCCTTCAAATTACATCCTAATTGCTGGTATATGGCATGTATATAAATATTTGATACAAAATAGAGTATGATAGAGGAACATTAATTATACGAAAATTTGTGGAGACATTACTTTGTTTTAAGGATTCTTTTTAATAAATTAGTTTTCTCCAATGACATGCTAAAACAATTTTTAACAATTTTTTAAATTTCGAGTCTCAACTCTTATCCCTCCCTCTCTCTTCTATCTCCCTTCCTGAGATGCTAAGCAATCAAATGTAGATTATAAATGTGCAACCATGTAAAACATTTCCATATTAATCATTTGGCATAAGAAGACTCAAGAGGAAAAAAATGAAAGGAAGTGAAAAGAGCATGCTTCAGTCTGTTCTCAAATAATATTAGTTAGTATGCTTTGTCATTAGTACTTTAGGATTGTCTTAGATCACTGTACTACTGAGAATGACTAAGCCATTCACAATTCTTCAAGAGCAATATTGCTGTTACTATGTTCAGCATTCTCCTGGTTCTCATTTCACTTTGCATCAGCTCATGTAAATCTTTCCAGGTTTTTCTGAAATCATCCTGTTTGGCATTTCTTATAACATCATAATATTCCATTACAGTCATATGCCACAGCTTATTTAGCCATTTCTTAATTCAGGGATGAGGAATCTTTTTTTCTGTCAAAGTTCATTTGGATATTTTGTAACATCATAGAAAATTACCAACTTATATATGAAATTCAAGCAATGGGAGCTTGTTGTACCTAGTTTTCAGTTCATCATTTTCATGGTTGAGACCAAAGGATTTTGTAGGCCTTATATGGCCTGTAGTCCAGATGTTCCCTGATCCTATTCTAATTGATGGGTATCCCTTTGATTTTCATTTTTTGTCACCACAAAAAAAGCTGCTATACATATTTGTTTTACAGATAGCTCCTTTTCCCTTTTTTCAATGTCTTTGTGAGAGCCAAATGACTCTTAATTGGTAAAGAGGATCACAGAAGACTCCATGTAAGAGCTATCACCTGAGGTGGGCTTTGAAGCAAGAAACAGTTTGATGGGAAAGGATGCCGAACTTGTAATCAGACTTGCACCTCAATTTCAATCTCAGCACTACTGCTTACTCTATGACCATGGTTAAGTCATTTAATTTCTCTGAATACCGAAGTCAGAACTTCACTAGATTACATTCTAAAGCTATAATCCTATGATTAGGTAGAAATGTGGAGGTAATATGTTCCACGTATGAAGAAATTTTGTTCATATAGCCCTAGGAGAGGATAGCAAGCCTTTTGACTGGAGTATGAAGTGTTTGGAGGGGAATTATGAAAGTCAGATGGAAACAGATTGCAAAGCACCTTAAAATGACAGATTAAGACATTTTTATTTTTTATTGTATTTTTCCCTTGGGGTAAAAGGGAGCCACTTAGGATTTTAAGCAAGGGAATAACTGGCATGCTCTTACTCAGAAATCATTTTGGCAGCTGAATTGGGAAGGGAGGGATTAGGGAAGAGAGAGCCTGGACATTAAGGAAACTATTCAGGAGATTGTTATAACAGTTCAGAAAATGAGATGAACGAAAAACATCAGGAAAAACTTACTAGAGAAGGTGTACTATGGGCTGGCTGTTTTTACAGAAGGGCAAGAAAAGGGAACAAGCATTTATCAAGCACCTACTATATATCAGACAATGTTCTAAGTGCTTTACAAGAAACAAAGATTGATTTTCCTTCCTTGAATGGGAACTTGATTGCTGGAATTGCCTAGAAAGGAAGAGCATCAGTCTCTTTATTTTCCAAACTTGATCCTAAAGAAATGAAATAGAACTCACAACAGATCAGTAAAGCCGATCAATTCTAAATCTCTAAAAAATAAAGAATTACTTTCTATATATGCTTTGTTCCTTGAATGCAGTGAGAAGGAAGATTCTCAGACCTGCAGAGATTTCTACTGACTGGGGGAAGGGGATGTTTTCTCAAGGACACAGACAGCATCTGGCAAATTGTTTTGCTGCTGTCTTGTGCCCTAACAGCTACTGAGGGACCCTTCCTGTACAAATTGGAATGCACAGAGGAATAAGGAGTCAGGATATGGTGAAGGTAAACAATGACAAAGAAGCCTTGAATACTCATCAGCAATGAAGAGTCCCACCTCTAGAGGTCGTGACTAGGGTCAGTGGAGGTACTCCACATGCAGCTGAAGGGTCAGGGCTAATTCCAATGTCCAATAATGAAGTAGATTAAGTGCATGAGATTATAAGTTCCTTGAGGGAAGGACTGTCTTTTTCCTCTTTTTGTATTCCCAGTGCCTGGTACACAGTAGGTGTTTAATAAATGCTGATTGATTGATTGATTCTGTAAGCCCTTTACCTCTACTTAGACATGGGTCTCTCACCTTTTCACCAGCCAATACCCTCACAATTCTTCCTCCCTACCATCAAAACCTGCTATCAGGTCCTTCTTTTACTAAGATGTGGATGACTGACACAGCTGACAGTGAAGCTCTCTTCCAAAGACACTTAGAGGTGTCCCCAATCTTTTTGGTCACTTTGTTCCTTGACTTTCATTAAACCTTCTCTTGCCTCCTATTCAGTTAGACAATCAGTCAATAAGCATTTATGCACTTCGCTGGGGATAGTCAATATGAAAGGAAATACATTCTAGAAAAATTGTGTCAAATTCAAATCAAAGTACAATCACTAAATCATGCATACGGATCCCTACAAATGCATATTGACTTAAAAACCATATATTAACAATATCTTTGGTCTATTTCATTTTAATTTATTTGTTAAATATTTTCCAATTACATTTTAATCTGGGTTGGGCTACACTAGGGAATGTTATCGGTCAATTGTTGGCCAAAGGCATATTATATTTGACACCTCTGCCACTCATGTGTCCATAAGAAGTAATCAAGAGATTAGGGAATTTCATTAGAAATAATATTGCTTTTGTTGTTGTTTTTACCAAATTTCCTCATATTGACACAAGATTCTCATATTTCCTAGGGGGTCTATGCACCCCAGGTTTGGGAGCCCCCAGTGTAGTAGAAAGACTGCTAGACTTTGAGTCAGAAGAAACTTGAGTTTGAATGCCACCCCGACCTTTGACAATCTTGTCAGTCTTCAGTGTCTAGACCCATAAAATTGTTGTGAAGATAAAAGTAGAAGACCTATGTAAAGCACATTTCAAACCTTATAATTCTAGATATGCTCAGAGCTTCCCTCACTGATCCTGAATAATCACATACATTGGCTCAACACTAGGACACCTTGAACTCCCAGAAGGCTTCCCATCAGTCATATGTGATTCAATGCCACAGGACACATGTGGCAGAAAGGGAGGGGAGAGAGAACCGAAGGGATGATTGAAATATTTAACCATTTGATCAACAGATCATTTATTTATAAATTCATGTCAATGTCTGGAGATTCTCTCCCAGAACAGAACATATGTCCTGGAAACACACATAGCCAAGCAAAGGAAGAACCAGTTCCCTCTCTGCACTCAACAGGGAACAAACATCTCTATCCTGAAAGACAGAATTAAGCAGATACCAAATTAGATTCATTTTGAGTTGATCAGCAGAACCACAGTGATGTCTGACTTTTTTGGAATAAAGAAGCTTCTCATTTTCTCTTTGATTTCCTAACAACACTCCTTCCCCTCCTCCAAGTCTACCTTTTCCTGGGATATGGATTATAGATATATTTTCTAAATATAAGTACTTTTAAAAATATCTTTAAACCAATTTTACTTTGAGAAGACCTGGGTATTATGCAGACTCATTTTATTAATTTCATTCATTCATTCAATCTGACATGAACCTGCACACATATGCTTTCATACTTGTTCCAAGTCCACTCATTTGCCCCTCTTCATTCCCTGGGCATGATCTTTTTCTTCACAGAAACTATTAGTCTGAGAATTGGACCAGATATTGTACATATGCCAAGATTTTGTCATCAGAATTCCCAAAATACTGTTTTTCTTCTGTAGAAATTGGCCTTTGGATTGAGGGTCAAATCTCTGCCTAGCTACATAAGCAAGGAAACCTGCACCTCCCTCACCTTCCAGTCTGTTTTCCTACATCCACAACTGCACTCACCCACTCAATCTAAACAAAGAGGACCTATACTTATACTGTCTTCCTCTTTGACACCCACTCCCTAATATTCCATCTACTTTGTTCTGCTTTGTTCATATTCAGTACCTGCTAAATCCCTTCTTAGCCTCTGCTCTCCTTCTCATCCTTCTCCTCCTTATTCTTCTCCTTCCCCCCCTCCCTTCCTCCTCCTCCTCCTCTTCCTCCTCCTCCTCCTCCTCCTCTTCCTTCTTCTTCTTCTTCTTCTTCTTCTTCTTCTTCTTCTTCTTCTTCTTCTTCTTCTTCTTCTTCTTCTTCTTCTTCTTCTTCTTCTTTTTCTTCTTCTTCTTCTTCTTCTTCTTCTTCTTCTTCTTCTTCTTTTTCTTCTTCTTCTTCTTCTTCTTCTTCTTCTTCATCTTCCTCCTTTCTTCTTTTCCCCTTCTTCTTCTTCTCTTTTTCTCCTCCTCCTCCTCCTCCTCCTCCTCCTTTCCTTTTTCTATTTCTCCTTCCCTCCTCTATTCTCTCTTCCTCTCCCTATCTCCCTCCTAGGTACTTTGCTGCATCTCTTCATCTGTGTCTTTTCCTCACTGAACTTCTACTATAGCTAGGTAACAACCATCACTCCATGCTCCATCATAAACATAGCCAGAAACATATCTGTCTATACCACAGTTACCATAAGCAAAAGAATACCATGAATTTTTTTTTAGCCCAGGATTTACAGCTGTGTGGATGCTGTATCTTCTTCCCCTTACAGCTGTGTGATTACCACCTAGGGGTCTCAATTCTCATAATTCAGTCATTGAAACTTGACTAAGCATGTGCTGTGGGGAAGGCACAAAGCTAGGGGTGTGGATGAAACAAATATAAATAGGAAAGAGTCCTTACTTTCAAAGACTTTCCAGTCTGGCAATCTGCTACTTAATTCCTCCTTCCTTTGGCATAGATTGATGGCCTGTCATCTCAAATAGTTGACCTTCAACATGTATCTTCAGAATAAATTGAATGAATGAGAAGATGGAAGAGATCCAGCAATTAAAAGTTGGGCTGAGATGTGGGGTGGGTCAAGCAATCATTTGACATTTATTACCTACCTACTGTGTGCCAGGCACTGTGTAAGATCTGGAGATTCAAAGACTGGAGAAAGTCAAGCAATTAGCCAGTCGTGCCGAGGTATAGGATAGCCTAAACAATCAATAACCATTTAACAATATGCCAGGCCATTATTAGGCAATGAGGATACAGAAAAAACAAAAAACAAAAATTAACTAGTCCATGCTCTTAAGGAAATTGATTCCTCCTGCACAGTTGGTTGTTGCTGCTGTGTTCACTCATCTGACTGCATTGCAAACTTTGGAGAGACACTCCATCTCTGATTTTGGAGCCATATGCATCAAAAATCCCTAAATGGGATTGTCATCTCAAGCCCCGTGGCTCTAAGGATCTACTTTTCCATCTTGGTTCTATACCCAAACTGCTTACTAAGAACTGCAGACATAAGTGCATTTCATGCTTAGCATTCTGTGGCTAGCAGCTGTCCACCTGAGCTTGGGACTGGAGATGGAAGTAAAGCCCATTGTATTAGCCCATAACTCTTCCAGATAGAAGGCTGGCATTTTCTAACCCAAATGCCTTGGTTTTTGTCCCTAGAAAAGACTGACCACATTTTTTTAGAGTTAGAAAAAATCCAAGCATGGTTCAGAAATAAAGAATACATTCTCGGCTGCCACATCAGGCAGATACCATCTGTTTTTAGACAGCTCCTTTCAGGCTTCCAAATACAAACTTCCTAAGCCTCTTCCAATAAGAATTTATCAGCTAGCACCCTGAGCCAGTCTTCTCAATATCTCTGTATCATATGGCTGCATTAGAAGTGGAGGATTGCCACATTAATAAAAAAAAGACAGAAAGAAAAGTAATAGATTACATAAGCCATCAGAGTCTTTGTGAACTTAGCCAATGTCTACATCAACATGTTCCACTGGAACACAACGGAGTTTCCCAGAATGCCAAGCTAGCTTCCATGACAGTGTCCCATTGGGATTAATGGGATACATGGTATCCCATAAATAGACCGCATACAAGATCTAATTGTCCATTTAACAGTATGCCTTTACTGCCACCCAGCCTGTACAATAGTAATGTCTTCAGACCCCCAGACATTTTTGCCACAAGATAATTTTTTCACCCATTTTTTTCCTAGTCTCGAGTATCTTTTCTCAACAGATATTCTTCTGAAACATGTATTCATAAATATTTTTTGAAAAACTAACATCAAGGCATCATGCTAGGGTTTGTGAGAAATACAAAAATGAGAAAAACATACCTTGCATCACATATCACTAAAACCTTTCACAACTGCCAGTGTTCATGGAAGATAATTCAAATTTATTACCCTGGCATTCCAGGACATCCACAGTCAAGTCATATTCCCATTTCTTCAGATCCCACCTCCACCTCCTATTATTTCCCATCCGGCAATCTCCAAGTCAGCCAGGGAAGAACACTGATTCTAAGTAGTAGAAACTCTTAGCACTTTTTGGGATTTTTGTTCTAATCTCAACAAACTTCTAGTGCCATCTCCTCTAAAATTACCTCCCATCTATTCTATATTCATTTTGTATGTTTTGGTTTCTCTGTTCTTTCTCCTGTAAATTCCTTGAGTTCAGGTGACTGTCTTTTTTTCCTTTTCTTAACATCAGAAGTAACTAGTATATAATAAGTGCTTAATAAATGCTTATTGATTAACTAGAATAGACTGAATAAACTAAATTAACATAGACCATGGCCATGTACCAGACATTCCTATGTTACTACCTTTGTCAATTCCCCTGCCTCTGTGTGTGTGTGTATGTGTGTCACCCTGTCTCACCCTCTGTCTCTCTCTGTATCTCTGTATCTCTCTATCTTGTATGTTTCTCATATAGTCTGCCTGTCTCTGTTTCTCTGTGTATCTGTCTGTCTGTCTCTCTCTCTCTGTGTCATATTTGGTCATCACTCATAACAGCCCTTGAGGCATATATCATCTCTATGATATCATAAACAAATTAGGAGAGTGTGAGAAATTCTACCTGTCTACACTTATGACTAAGAAGTAGAAAAGATAACAGGAAAAGAAGAGATAGAGAAGATAACAGGAAGTATAATAGATAATTCTGAAGACATGAAATTAAAAAGGACTTGTATAAACAGGAAATTAAAAGGAAATCAGGAAACTAGGAAAGAATTTTTGGAGCAAGTTTCTCTGATAAAGTCTTCATTTACCAAATATAAAGGGATTTCAATTAAATTTATAAAAAGAGTCATTTCCCAATTGATAAATGATCAAATGATATATAAATACAATTTTCAGAAGAATATATCAAAGTTACATATAGTCATCTGAAAAGTGCTCTATTGTTTGAGAATCATTATTGTTTAGAGAAATAAAAATTAAAACAACTTCAAGAAACTATTTTACATCTATCAGAATGGTTAACATGGCAGATGACTACTGTATATATATATATATATATATATATATATATATATATATATATATATATATACATATATATATATATACATATATATATATACAAAAAATACTTGAAGCAGATCTTCTTGAGGTGGCAAAGAATTAGAAATTGAAGGAATGTCCATAATTGAGGAATGACTAAACAAGCTGTGAAATATGAAGGAATATTATGTGTAATGACAAGCAGGATGGTTTCAGAAAAACCAGAGAAGACCTATATGAATTGATGCAGAGTAAAGTGAACAGAACCAGGAAATCATTGCATATAGTAACAGCTATATTGTAAGTATGATTAACTGTGAAAGACTGAACTACACTGATCAATACAATTCCAAAAGACTCATGCTGAAAAAAGTTATCCATTTCCAGCAATAGAACTTAAGAACTCTTAACTGCAAATTGAAATATAATTTTTCACTTCATTTTTTCTTGGGATTTTTTTTTGCAACATGGATAATATGGAAATATGTTTTGCATAATCTCACACTTATAATTGATATTTGTTTTCTTTCTCAATAGATGGGAGAAATGAGGGAAAGAGAGAATTTAAAATTCAATTTTTTAAAAGAATGTTAAAAAAATAAATAAATGATTAATTTTTTAAAAAGAAAAAGAAACTAAGACCCAAACTAAGTACCTTAGCTAAAGTCACATATTTTCAAAGTATCAAAAGCAGAATTCAAACCCAGGTCTTGCCACCTCAGAGTCTAGCTCTCTATTCACTTGGCAATACATTCTTTCTACTAGAATTCACTTCCTTTCTAGGTTCTTCATAAATAAATTGAATATTCAGAAATAAGACTTCTTAGGAGTCTCTACTTTCCTCCTTCAGTTCCCTCTTTCTGATTGTCTATACTTTAGTTTTTAAGATACTCCCCTAAGAATGTCCTGAAGCACAACTTTAGTCAACAAGGATTGTTGGAAAATATTATCAGGAAATAAACTGAATTTCCCTGTCTCAATCAAGCTGGATATCCATCAGTGGTTTTCAATGCCTAGTGCACTGACCTATTGCCTTTTGGAATAAATGAAGTAGAAGCAGCTTTTGGTGATCCCACAGGATTTTGTCAGAGGTTCAGCTCCTTAACAGTATCTAAAACATTCTAAGTATTTATTAATGGCTAAAAAGGAAAGGAACAGATTGTCTAAGCAGACGCAAAACTGTCAGTAAAGAGAATAAATAAGAACTCATCATCATTAAGTCAGAGAAATTGACAACAATGGCTTCAGGCCCTGGGTGAGGGAGCTTTTATGTATTAATTTATCGATGTTAATAGAATATCTCATATTAACAACCCTTAAGTAGGGATCAGGTGGGGAATGTAGAAAGAATGATGAAGCAGCAGACATCCCAGTACAATACAAAGAGTATTGAATTGAAATCAAGAAGATTTAATTTGATTTTTGGTTCTGTGTGACCTTAACCAAATCACTTTTTCTCATTGGTCCTTAGTTTTCCCATCTATAAAATGGAGGAATAAGGGACAAAACTATGAAGGCTGAATGTAGGTCAAAGCATAGTATTTTCACCTCTGTTGTTGTTTGCTTGCTTGTTTTTCCCTTTCTTGTGTTTATCTACTTTTGATCTGATTTTTCTTGCATAACACAATGAATATGGAAATGTGTTTAGAGGAATTACACATTTAACCTTTATTGGATTGCTTGCTGTCTATGGGAGGGGTCGGGAGAAAAATTTGGAACACAAGATTTTGCAAAGGTGAATGTTGAAAACTATCTTTGCATGTATTTGGAAAAAAATAAAATACTGTTAAATTTTTTAAAATAAAATGTAGGGTTAAATTCAATGACCTGTAAGATCCAAGTATGAAATTCTATTATCTCCTCAATGGAAAAAAATTGAATCTACTCTTTAGAAATACAATCTTCTGTTTGAGAGACATAGCCCATAACCATGAAACAGTGTAAGAATTATGCAAAGCAACCTGTCTATCAGTACCAATATGAGATTTAAAGAAAGACCAAGGAGAAAAGTGATATATTGGGTGGAAATCATGAAAGACTTTCTGGAGAAGGTGAATTTTAGGGCTTGTTTTAAAGGAAAAGAGGGCTGCATAAAGGAAGAGGAGAAATATTTTTATTATAGCTTTTTATTGACAAAACACATGCATGGGTAATTTTTCAACATTGATCCTTACAAAAACTTCTGTTCCAAATTTTCCCCTCCTTCCCTCCACCTGATCCCCCAGATGGCAGATAGTCCCATACATGTTAAATATGTTAAAGTATATGTTAAATATAATATATGTATAATATTTATACAGTTGTCTTGCTGCACAAGAAAAATCAGATTTAGAAAGGAGGTAAAAATAATCTGAGAAGGAAAACAAAAATGCAAGCAAACAATAACAGGAAGAGTATAAATGCTATGTTGTGGTCCACACTCATTTCCCAATGATCTTTTGCTGGGTGTAGTTCTGTTCATTATTAATCAATTGGAATTGATTTGGATCCTCTCATTGTTGAAGAGAGTCACATCCCAGAATTGATCCTTATATAGTATTGTTGTTGAAGTGTATAATGATCTCCTGGTTCTGCTCATTTCACTTAGCATCAGTTCATGTAAGTCTGAGGAGATAGAATCTTGACCAACTGCATGGATGAAGTGTAAAGGAAATTTTAGAATAAAAGACAAGATCTTGATTCTAATCCCATCCTAACAAACTATGAGCCAAATCTCCTCTAACTTTAGAGAGATAAGAGCCAAGAGAGTAAGGCATACAATTAAAGGCAATGGCACTCTCAGACTCTAGAGAGAGGCTCTTAATGGATTTTTTATAAATATTTTTATGGCTGTGTTTTCATATGTTGGATGCTTTTACAATTATATTTTATGCACTTAAAAACATTGTTCTGCAAAGATGTCTATAGCTTCACTTCCAGAGATCCAGGACACAAAAAAGGATAAAAATCTTTGTACTAGGAGAACAGAGGCTCTCACTGATGCTAAAAGGTGTATTCCTACCATCTAGTTTATATGCCAAAAATTTTGGTGGAAATGAATGTGATTCTCTTCTTCCATAGAAAAAGACATAGTATTTGTCCTTTCTGGGAGCTCTCCATGGTTCTGAACACCCTAACTCTATTTAGAGATTTCTCTGATTAAGTGGCCCAGAGGTCTGAGTCTTTGTGCTTGATGTGCTTATTGCTTAGAACCTTACCTTCCTGTATTCAACTACCACTTATTTTGGTTTTCTTTCTGGAAATGGCTTTTCAGACCTATTCCAACCACATATACCAACCTATGCATTGCCTACCTTTGACTACTACCTGTATATAGAGTATTTTTTGGTTGTTCCTCAAACCAGTATTGCATCCTCTGAATGGGTTCCTAGTTTTGTGTGACCTTAAACACATTTTGTCATTTGTTTAGACTTCATTTTCCTACTCTATAATATGTGAGGAGGCTAGAATTTCTAAAGATCTTAAGAACTTTAATATTCTATTATTCTCTGTCCAAAGGGCACAAGGAAAGTAGAACCAAATTGTGTACAAGGAACTTAATCAGATAAGCATAGTTAGAGGAGAAATACAATATTGGAAAGATTTTTTCCAATACATGCCCAAACTCCTTGGAGCAGAATTCTTGTTAATGTAGATGAAGTCAGGTACCTTATTAAAGATAATTCCTTTCTGAATTACAAATTTCATTTTTGAAAATGTCAAGTTTTCTTATAATGTGATAGATAGAAGTTGCTCTATTATAAAAAAGCTTTTTTAAAAAAGTCATCCTCATTCATCAATTTCAAATGAATTAAAAGTATGTTTTGATCTTATTTGTTTCTTAGTTTTAGTTCTGTATGTTACATGCTCACCCACTCCCTTGGTTTCTCTTACTAGAAATGAGTGCATTAAAAGATCATGAGAGGTTATATAGTTGATTAGGTTTTATTCAGTATAAGAAGTTTCCAAGAAAACACACTCTTATGTTTTGTCCACTAATCATAGCAGTGATTTTAAAAATGAGATTTTATGATACCATTCATCTGAGAAGACTAGAATGCCTTACAGTGATTACAATAATCTTTACTTCATCTCCCAGCACAGTATCTGGCAGGCAATATTATTCTTACTCATCTTCCCATGGAGAAACAGAGAAGGCAAGGTCACACAAATCAAGTCAATCACTAATCCAGGAATGAAACCCAAACCCCTTTCCTTATCACTGCTCTTTGTCATGCATGAAAGAAGAGAAAGCATATATAAAGGAGAGAGCATTGAATGAGGAATTGGGAGTTTTAGGTCTAGTCCTGAATATGGTACTAATATGGTAAAAAAATGGCCTTGATTTTCCCATATGTCAAATGTAGTTAAAATAAAACAAATCCTTCAAATAATATTGAAGTTATATGAATGGAGGTCATAAGTGTGAAAACATATTGGGAAATAGAAAGCACAATGAAGAACTCAGATATTGTTTTTAGGAGCAAATCATTAAATTATCTTCAGTTAAATTATCTTCAGTAGAAGCTAAGCACGTGGATTCAAGTTCTTACTCTGCTGTTGCCTTGCTGTGTGAGTCTGCAAAATTATCATGCATCTCTGAGCTTCAGCATTCCCATAACTAAAACAAGGACATTGATCCAAAGGAGCTCTGATGTCCCTCATATGCTATGTAAGGTTGATTAAACAACCTTGAATATCCCTTCCAGATCCAAATCTATTATCTGCAGATCCTGCAAACATTCTAACTGGTTCATTACTTTCAAATAAGTTATTACTTTGTGACTGGGATAAATCCACTCAAAAACATAAATGAAAGGGGGTGCCAAGACAGAAGAGGCAGTCACCCTGGTCAAAATCCCTAACTTGGCATGCTAAAAGCTTTGTCACCAAGACAGCCCTCCAAGTGTTAACCTATCCCATTGTTTGGGTCTTTGTAAGAAAATGAATCAATCTTCAGACCTTTATCAAGCATCCACTACGTATCAGGCTGGCACTAGGTTGGTCAAGGAAGGAGATGGATTGAGGGAAAGAAAAGAGGGAGGAAGGGAAAGAAGGGGAAGAGAGAGGAAAAGGAAAGAATGAAGGGAGAGATGGAAGGAAGAAAGAAAGAAGAAAAGCAGGAGGGAAAGGAGGGAAGAATGGAGGGAGGGAGGGAGGGAGAAAGAAGGAAAATTGTTCTCATTTCCATTGTGTTTTAAAAGTTAGCAAACACTTTCCTTACCACCTTTGAGGAACTGATGGCAATTAATAAACTGATTTTCCAAATAAGGATGCAAAGACTTGGAGAAACAAAGCAATTCCCTGCAGTCACATAGCTAATAAGTGATAGAGCAAAATTCAAACCTGTCTTTTTCCTCACACCTATATGCATATATATTACCTCCTAGCCAAAAAGAAAGACTCTCATCCAACCTACGTCCATGCTATCTCCAAACCAAATTACCCCTCAGTTCAAGGAACACCCAGTTCTTCAAAGCTTTTCATTGGTTCTGGTTGTGGTTGACAAGAATGAGCTTTCTTTCCTATGGGAAGGTGATACTCATAACCCCTGAGGCACAAAAACTGGGTCCTTTTACCTATGGAAATGTATGTCCCCACCTACGCCCCCACAAGATCTAGATCAGGAACGCTTTTTCTTTCTTTTTTTGGCAAGGCAATTGGGGTTAAGTGACTTGCCCAGGGTCACACAGCTGGTACATCTTACATGTTTGAGACCAGATTTGGACTCAGGTTTTCCTGACTTCAGGGCCAGTAGCTTCCCCATAGATCAGAAACTCCTAATCTTTTTGTGTCACATATCCATTTGGACTCCTTTTGGAATAATGTTTTTGCATAGTTGAAGTAGGGCTAAATTTCAATTAAAAGTTGTTGAAAAATGAACATGTGAGTTTTTCCCATATATGTTCATGTATATTCAAACCTCAAGGAGTCTATCGGCCTTAAATTTAAAATTAAAACTCCTAGACTAGGGGAAGCTTGGAATTTAACCCTTAGTACACCACATAATGTTTGAAAATAAAACAGAACAGACAATCCAAAGGTGACAAACAAGGTACCTGAAGACAGTTTTCAGAGTATATAGCATTTGGGTTATAGATTTGATTGTAAGATTCCTGGCCGCTGAGATAAAGAAGAAAAAATGTTCTCTGATCATGTAAAATAAACAAAATGGTCTCCAGAGACTCAATTTTTTCTGCTTAAGCAGAAATTTCTTGCCAAATTCCTTACATCATGGATATGGAGTAATATTTCTCAATTTAGTACAACAAATCTTTATTGACTGCCTACTATGTGGAAAGCATTGGTTATACAGAGATGAAAAATGATAATAGTTCATAGTTTCAAGGAGTTTACATTCTATTTGGGGAGATTGTGAGTTTACATTTGATAAATATGATGCAATTTGTAAATATGATGTAGTGGAAAGAGCACCGAAGTGGGAGTTAGGGGATAAACTTGAATTCAAATCCAAATCTGCTACTTCCTGCATATATGATCTTGGGGAAATAATTTCATCTCTTAGGAACTCAGTTTCTGTTTTATATAATGAGAGAGTTAGATTAGATGGCCTCTTATGTCTTTTCTAACTTTTGATGTGTGATCTTATGACTAGACAATCTCTTAAGTCTCTCCCAGCTCTAAATCATGTCATATGACTGACTATGAGAATGTGATGAGACAAAAACAAGCTCTGGGCAAAATACTCTAGGAAAAAAAATTAGACAGAAGTTACTTTCATTTGAGGGGATCATGGAAGGTTTCATAAAGAAAGTGATGACTGAGTTGGACCTTGAAGGAACAGGAAGATAAATGGATGAGTTAAGTGGAATTTGCATATATGGGTAGAGAAAAGAAAGTGCAAAATAATATTGTACATAGCTGGTATCCCATTTTGTCTAGAGACTATAATATATAATGGCTAATCGTATGGAATAAAGCTAGAAAAGAAGATTAGGTGAGGGAAGACCCTAATATTAATCCAAGTCATTTTTATTTTATAGATAATCAGGAAAACTCAAAGATATTAATAAGAGAGTGATGCTGTTG
Source organism: Sminthopsis crassicaudata (assembly GCF_048593235.1). Classification (NCBI taxonomy): domain Eukaryota; kingdom Metazoa; phylum Chordata; class Mammalia; order Dasyuromorphia; family Dasyuridae; genus Sminthopsis; species Sminthopsis crassicaudata. Next base: position 448,152,588 of record NC_133620.1, read on the forward strand.
GACAGGTGCAATAGGAAGATTATTTAGAAGGTGAATTGGAGAGAAGAGAGATGTGACTTTGGGAGAACAATTAAGAGGCTATTATAGTAATTCAAATTAGAGGAGATATGATCTGAACTACATTTATGTCTGGATAAATGAAGAGGAGGAGACAAGTGTGAGATACATTTTGGAGGTGGAATCCATAAGATTTGGCAACTGGTTGTATATAGAAAGTGATGGTAAAGAAAGCACCTAGATATTTGAAAGATCATGATGCTGTTAACAAAAATAATAATGATGGGAGGAAGGGCAGATTAAAAGGAGAATATAATGGTTTCAGTTGGTTTTATGTTGAGTTCAATGTGCTGAACCATATGGAGATGTTCAGCAGATAATTGAATCTATAGCTCTGAAGTTCTGAGTTGTTTAATCAGTGGTGAAGATATGTTTGGGCCAATCAATTTGTAAAGTCTCTAATATTCCTTGTGACTCATTCCAATGGAATAGAGCTCTGTATTAGACAATGAAGAATCAAAGACAAAATAACATACGGTCCCTGACCTCAAGTAGCTTACTTCTAATGAGCTAATGTGACATGTTATCAAGAGACTAGGATCCAAGACACTCTGATCCAAGACACAACAGTCACTGGAATTCCTGCAGCTATGAATTGAGTTCATTTTTCAAACCTGATCTCAGCTAGTCCCTAAGCACTACCTGCCAATCCTTTTATTTATTCTTCCTTAATTGACTGCCTATTGCACTCTTAAAAAAATCTCTTCCAAATTTTCACTTGTCTTAGCAAGCCATCCACACCTTCCACTCTTCTTAGCAGAGGACTCACTCTATGCCTTGATTGAAAACACAAAGGTCATCTATTAGGACTTTCTCCTTCTCTACAATTTTATGTCTCAAAGCCCTTCAGAATCATGCCCTATTATCTCTGTTACTCCGATGTCTTTTCCTTGCAAGTGGACATTCTATTTCCCAAGGCCACCCCATCTATTTGTGCCCTTCATCCCATCCCTTCTTGGGAAGCTTGCACCTATAATCATCTCACCCACATTTTAAGTCTCTCTTAATTCATTAGTTTCTGCTCTACTAGTTACAAATATGGCTAGACCTTCCCCAACCTCAAAAAGTCTTTACTTGATCCTGCTATCTCTTCAAACAGTTTTTCTATATTTCTCCTATCAACCAACATTTATTAAGTACCTTCTATGTGTCCAGCATTTTACGAGATGCTAGGGATACAAAGACAGATAAAATGGTCCCTGCTTTCAAAGCTAAACTGGTTGTTTTTTTTAAAAAAAAAAAAAAAACCTACATTCGTTGCCTTCATTTCTTCACATCCTAACAAGTGTATATTATGCAGCTACTATTTGCCAACCACTGTGCTAAGTGATAGGGATACAGAGAAGAATAAATAATAGTCAATGCTTTTAAAGGACTCATTGTCTATTGGGAGAGAAAACACACATATAACTATGCATCATCAGCATATAGAGAAAATGAATTGGGATAATCTACAAGGAGAGACTCTAGCATTAAATGGGATCAGAAAAGGCCCCATTGCAGAAGGTAGGATTCTAGCTTGGCCCTGAAGGAAGCCATGAAGGAAGGCTGAAAACAGAGATGAGGAAGGAGCGGATTTCAGGCATGAGGGACAGGCAATAAAAATTCATTGTCATTGTCAAGAGGTGAAGTGTCATGTGTGAGGAATATCAAGGAGATTTAGAAGGATCATAGAGTATGTAGAGACTGATTCTCTCTGATTTATGATCCAGTCATTTGATCATAACTGCTCTCTCCAAGGTTACCAATGATATCTTAATTACTAAAGTCAAAGATGGCCTTTTCTATCTTCATACTTCCTGATTTCTCTGCAATGTTTGACACCATTTACCACCATCCCCTCTCTCCTATCACCCATCATCTCCCTCTGACCTCCATGTCTTTTCATGATGCAATTCTCATCTGCTCCTTCTGCCTGTCTGATCACTCACTCTTTTTCAGTCCGTTTTGTGGGAACATCTGCCCTATGCAGCCACCTAAATATGGATGTCCCCCAAAGTTCTGTTCTGGTTTCTCTTTTCTCTCTACAGTCTCATGATTATCTAACGAGCTCCTATAAGTTCAATTGTCATCTCTGTGAAGATGAATCTTAAATCTACATCTCTAGACCTCTCTAGAGCTCCAGTCTTGTTACCAACTGCCTAAATCATATCAACTTCAACATCCTATTATTCATTTTCTTTCCTTCCAAGCCCACTTATTTTGCTAACTGCACAGCTTCTGGTGGAGGTACCACCACCCTTCCAGTTTCCCAACTCACTACCTCAAAATCATCATCTACTCTTCTTTGTCTATCATCAACCTCATGATGAACCAGTTGCCAAGAGATTTGGGGCTACCTCTGTTTAATCAATTGCTCTGATTTTGCATATCCTAGAGATTTATAGCTATGAAAACATGCTTACAAGCCTGGGGCCAGGAGTACCGTCTATGGTACAAAAGGAGAAAAAGGGAGGCACAGGTTGTATCCATTTACACCAACCATCCCAGGCTCCTTTATTACAAGAGTGATTCCTACTAGGTGGTGAGCTAGTACAAACCACCATTATGTGCTCCAGACCCTTATTCCCCTGAACATCTACATACAAGTAAAATCTGATCAAAATAAATATCAGGATAGTCTTGGAAGAAGAAAGAAGTCATAAAAGGGCAACAAGAGTGATCTGCAGGAAAAATGAGAGAGACAATCCTCGATCTTTGCCTTGGTGTGAAGGACAAAGGCCTTACTGCCCACACTCCTCATGGTAGCCAACTTTGACTTCTTAACCCTCTTTGCTAATAGCCTGAGCTCTCCAGTCAGATGATAAGTTGTGTCTAAGCTTTAATAAATGGGTCCCCATTGGATGTCTGCAAGATAACTTCTTTTTCTTAATATAAAGTCATGCCTGTTATTTTATTTTTTTAGCTCAATCATCACCTGCTGAGATTTTTTAGCTCTCACCAGAAGTCATGAAGCACAGCAAGAGTGGATTAAAATAGCATCGTTAATGTATTCAGGGCCCCATGCAGTGGTTAGCCCCATGAATCTCTGGAATAGCACTGGACCTAGCTTTAGAATCGGAAGGGGCCTTAGCATTCAGTCCCACTACTATACATAGGAGGAAACTGAGCCCCAGAGAAAGGAATTATTATGCTCCAGAGCACATAGCAGTTAATCAGCCTATCAGTATATACTTTGTGCCAAGCACTTTCCTAGGCACAGAATTACATGAAACCTACTCTCAACAAATTGCTATTCTAATGGGGGAAATAAATAGTACATCTACAAATACAGCATAAATATTAAGTGAATAATCACAAATACATGCAAGATAGTAGACATTTAGCAATCTTCTGAAGGGGCAGGACTTGTACTTCATTGATGAGGTTGAGGACTGGTAGTTGGACACCAATGATGTTATTGTAATAATGATAATTAATTGTAATAATTATTTATTGCAATTGTAATTATTGTAATAATGATAATTTATGTAATACTTTAAGGTTTGTGAAGCATTTTATTTAATAAACTAATATTCACTGACATGCCTAGAGTTACACAGCTAGGAAATGTCTGAAGCAGGATTTGAAGTCAAGTCCATATTGTTCCAAAATCCAGTGATCAATATGTTATGGCACCTAATCACCCTCATATAGTCAATTGATATAGTGGAGAAATTGAAAGCTTTGGAGTCAGGAAAAATCTAGTTCTGTGGCCATGGACAAGTCACTTAACCTCTCTGGGCCTCAGTTTCCTCATCTATAAAATGGAAATGTGGCAGCTAGGTGGTGCAATGATAGAGCACCAGCCCTGAAGTCAGGAGGACCTGAGTTCAAATCTCAGACACTTTACACTTCCTACTTGTGTGACCCTGGGCAAGTCACTTAACCCCAATTGTCTCAGCAAAAAATAAAATAAAATGGAATCAATTCCAGTAGCACTCACCTCATTGGGTAGCTGTGAGAATCAAATGAGTGAATGAATCTGGAAACATCTTATCAATATTAACTAGTGTTATGAGAGCTGATCATAGAGAAGGAAGACAGTGGGCAGAGTAGTCCAGAGGCAGAGTGTAAATGATGGACACACAGTAGGAAGGGCTTGGTGGGCAATAGAAGCAGTAAACTTAAGAACCTGGTCATTTGAAACTTTAAAATGTTGACATAGGAGAGAAGAGACTGGAGACAGAGATCAAACATTAGACTAATGGGTCAAGAATGAAAAACAAAGTGTGCTATTGCCATAGCAAGTGCCTTCACTGTGGACTCCAAGGATCCGAGTTCAAAATCTTATCACAACTACTTCCTACCTATATAAACTCTAGTAGGCAATCGTTTAACCTCTTGGGGAAAGCCTCGGTTTCCTCATCCATAAAATGGGGATAATATTTATTCTCTACTCTGTTGTTATTTTTAGGTATTTTTCCAGCTGTATCTGACTCTTCATGACCTTATCTGGACATTTCTTGGCAAAGATACTGAAGGGGTTTGCATTTCCTTCTCCAGCTCATTTTACAGATGGTAAACTGAGGCAAATAGGGTGAAGTGATTGCCCAAGGTCAAACAGCTAGGATGTGACTGAAGTGAATTTGAACTCAGCTCCTCCTGACTAAAGGGCTAGTGCTCTATCCACTGCACTACGTAGCTGCCCTCTTTACTAGGCACTGGAATTCAAAATTAGTGTGGGTTTTTTTGGGGGGGAAAACCAGTAGTGATATTAGAGGTCCCCATATCCAACACTCTCTTGATAGAGGAGGAAACAGCCTCAGAGACATGAAGTGACTTGCTTCAAGTTAGCAAATAATTGTTATAAGATTCAAAACTAAATCTTTCTCTTCAAACCCAGACTTTTTTCTAGTTTTCTATGATGCTGGTGGGCTCCTGTCTCAGAAGAGAAGGCAAAGGAGATCTGTCACTTCAAGTGGACTGGGAGAAAATGGAAACTGACCATCTTTATCTGGGTTCTCCCCTCCTAAGGTGGGGAGGTGAGATCAGATTCCCGCCTTCTTTTGTATCTGACATCAATGTCAGATTCTACTCTGGCTGCTCCCATACTTTCAAGTCACTGGGAGAGTGGCCATTCTGTAATCTCACCACCTGATCACGCCTTTCTCCTTTAGAAATGTCACTTGCTTTCCATTAGCATGCCTGGGTTTTTGAAATGCTCTGAAGGAAAAGGGTTTAAAAAATTTTAATGCATCGAAAATAAAAAAATTGTTGAATTACAATGCCCAGGTGTCATATCCTGAAATCTCCTTATTCTGATTTACCAACTATATTAGTCTTTTCAGAGAACCAGATTTTAGTTTTGTTTAGCATTCTATAGGGTTTTTGTTTCCAAATTATCTGTTTCTCCTCTAATTTTTAATCTCTTCTTTTGTGTTTATTTTAGGTTTACTTATTTGTTGGCACTCATTTTTTAGAGTGCATATTGAGTTCATTAATTCTCTTTTTCCATTTTGCTAATGTATGTTGTAGGGATATATTTTCCCCCCTGAGGATGACTTTAGCCGTATCCAACAATTTTGGTGTATTGTTAGGTCCCCCATTCTGGTTGTAAAATAGCTAGCATGTGGTTCAGTCACTGGCTGAACTACATCAGGCAGACACCACGCTGCCAATGACTTCAAAAACTCTGTAAGGACAGCGACGTTGGAGAATAAAGGGGAACAGACAAGCAAAGTAAGCAACTGTCACTCACTCCACTTATCGCTCTTCTCATTTCCTGTCCCCACTTGAGACGGAAGCTCAGTTTTTCTGAACATGCTTTTATTGGCCGACTCTCAGACTCTCTTGCTCAACTATCTGCCTGAAAGCCAGTTTCCCTGGCAATTTCTCCAATATATTCCATAACTGTTGTGCTGTCTTCTAGCCTAGTCATAGCCTGTGAAGTCTCTGCTGTCCTCATCCAATATGGACCTCCCCAATAAGTTTCCCAGGATTCCAAACCTCATCATCAATAAACCCACTCTCACTAGCATCCAATCCAACTTCCACATTAAGCTGCCATTTGGCATCTAGAGCCATGATGGCACGAATCCAACTCCTACCGTAGTTAACAACCAAATCCAGTCCTTTTCCATTTCCATCTGGTCTCTCCCTCCAACTTTTGGACTCAGCATCCCCCAAGCTGCAGATGCTCCACATTAAAGTCACTCCACCTCAACAACCACCACAAAACAATTGTAAATGAAGGTTGCCAAATTACAGCAAACAAGCTTGGCCCCAAAGAAAAGTTAAGAGAAGATGTCTCCCCTGGTTGCTTTGTGTGGATGGGGGATAGGGAATGGAGGAAGGTGGGTGTCCAAATGTGTGGAACATTCCATATTGTCATTTTTTCAAAGCTTTTTTCAGCTTTACTGATTTTTTTCTCTTTAAAAACAAAAACCTTTGTCGTATTGGAAAGAGAAAAATGAAATGAGAAATTTTGGCAATGCAAAAACAAAAGATATTAATAAAAATTAATTCTTATTTTAAAAAATAATGGCCATTCCCAAGAGATTCAATATGGTAGTGATCAGGGCCGAGGCCGTACTTAGGGGGAATTATGGGGATCCTGAATGGATCTAGTTCTGTTTAAAAAAATGGCGGCTACATTGGGTGTTCCTTCGCCAACCTGGAAGTAGAGCAGACTCTAGAACAACATCTGAGCACCCTGAGCCTTGACCCCGCTACCTCAGAAACTCATCCTCATGACCTTGCCCTTCTGGCAAGTGACCTTTGGGAGCAAATGGAACTACCTTGGAGAAATGAGCTTCCCCTCAGCCCTAGCTCCCACCCAGCCCCAGCCATCAGCCAAGTCTCATTCTTGTTCTATTCTAAACACTGAACGGAAGAATCCCACTGAGCTATATATTCCCCACTGGGCAGGAAAGAAGGGAGGATAAGTGGGAATAGAAGGGAGAAAATTGCCAACCAAGCCATTCCTCCTCCTCTTCCTAGCTAGAGATGACACATTAAGATTCCGAGATTTCTTTTTGTTGGCAGGGGAAAGGAAGAGGACTCTGGAAATAATAAAATTTATTCTAAGTCAAAAAATAATAATAATAATGGCCATATACTTACATAGAGTAATAAACACATAATAGAGATCTCCTCATTATCAGTGAAAGTCTCTCACTTGTTTAAAGTATCCAACACAAGTAGTAGTAAAACAAGGGAGCTGAGAAGAAACAGTGGTCACTGCTACTCATGTTGTAGAGTTAATTCACCTAGCCCCTCTGCTTTCTGTTTTATCACCTATAAGATGGGATAATTATACAACTGATCTCTCTGGTACCTTCCAGATCTAAATCTATTGTTCTATATATAATTCTCATATCAAGTGAAATAGTAATAGAAATTATTAACATTTATATGGCACTTTAAGGCTTACAAAGTATTTTATAATCATCATCTGATTTTATTCTCACAAATATCCTGAGAGGTGAACATTATTATTATTCCCATTTTATAGATGAGGATACCAAGGCCAGCAGAGACTAAATGAGTTGCCCAGGATCACAGTAAAAGTAGGAGACTGGATTTAAACTCATCTTCCTGTCTTTAGATCCAATGCTTTTGATTCACTGATAACCTGTAAAATAAGAAAGTTGTAGGAAATAATCTCCAAGGTTTCTTCCAGCTCTTTCTATATTATGATTCACCTTTGTATATAAATTTGCAAACTTAAGAGTGCTATTGTAAAACTCATCTATAAGAGAGACAGCAAGGCGTGAAGACACTTAGTAACTGTGTGACCCCAAACTAGTCACTTTACCTATGAAATGGTAATCTGTAAAATGAGAAATTTGAACTCAATGGTTTCTAAGGACCTTTCTAGCTACAAGACTATGATGCTATGTTATTAGAATTATCCCTATCTACAGTAATGGCAGAGTAGTTTCCTTGTACTTGGTGCCTGAAAAATGTGTGTGTATACACATATATATATATATATATATATGTATACACACACACACAGACAGACATACTTAAATGAAAAACTCTCAGATCATGGACACTGGCCATCCTAGCAAAAATCATGGCTTGTGTGTGTATCTGACCCTTTTGTAGAATACCTGAGACTACATTTGGTGATGATACATTTAGAACTGGAAGAGTCTTTAGGGATCAAGATAAAAATCTCATTTTTGCAGGGGAGGATTTGTAGCTCTTTGTTTTTCAGTCATGTCCAACTCTTCATATTTCCCTCTGGGATTTCTTGACAGGGGCTTGCCATGTCCTTCTCCAGATAATTTTAATAGATGAGGAAACTGAGGTTAATAAGGTTAAATGGCTTTTCCAGGATCACACAGCTAGTGTCTTAGGCCAGATTTCAACTTGGGAAAATGAGTCTTCCTACCTGTAGGCCAAAACCCTGTGCACCATAATACCTCCAAACTATCACAGAGGAGGATCCTGAGCTTGTTGTTCACAGCTTCGTATACTGCTGAAATTCTGGGTCTGTTCCAAAAGCATCTTAAAATAATAATTTGAAATTCTAAATTTGATTTATTTAGACTAACTACTCTGTATTCCCTAGAGGCCCTGCAGAACAGTTTTCATTAAATGCTCATGGATTCAAGAAAGAAAAGGCCATTCCTTGGTTTCCTTTCCCCCCCATCAAAGAGCCCATGTTTCACAAAGACCTAAGGCACAAGACTGGAGCAGAGAACAAGGCCTGTTGGGAAGATTAAACAAACATGTAAGAACCCCCTAAAGAATACTGCATATTAACTGTGGATATATTATACAAGGATATTGTATTATATAAACCATGAAGCAGAGGGATAGTCAGTGTAACTCTGTTGGGGCTAGAGCAGACATGATTGGTCAATTAAGGGTTGGAAAAGGTAAGTTTTGGGCCAAGTTGGGAAGCATAGTGGAGAAGCTATGTACATGTTTTCGAGAATTACTGAGCCATTTGAGTTTGTAGGCAGGGATCCATCTAGGCCTCTTGGCCAAGACCAAAACTGGTCAAGGGATGTTGTCCTAATTACTACCTAAATCATAAAATCAAGTTTTGAGAGAAAGAGGTGCCAGGTAGCTTCTGGCAGACAGCAGGCTGAGAATCCAAATCCAACTTCCACATGTGGGAACATCTGTCTGAGCTGGTGTAAAATCTGCCAGTCCCAGATTTGCCTCATTAGTCATTGATAGGCACCTAAATATATCATGGGGAAAGCATCCCTGTCAGGGAAGGAAGGGATAGATGCTCATCATAGCTCATCAGGATTTCTTTGCCCTCTGCTCCATATTTCTCCATATTACTGTGACCCAGGCCTTGGATTATGATTATTTGTGAAGGGTGGAACCCATATGTTGTTAGTAATTGCAGTTATTGCTGAGCAAGGCAGTCTGAGAATTGGTCAAGAAAAAAACTGAGCAGGAGAAGGTGAAGAAGAGGAAGAACAAGAATAAGGAAAAAAAGAATAGGAAGAGGGGGACAAGGAGAAGAGGAAGAAAAGAAAAAATAAGGAGAAGAGAAGGAAGAATAAGAGGAAAAACAAGGAGAATAGGAACAACAACAATAAGAATAAGAACAAGGAAAAGAGGAGAAAGGATAAGAGGAAGAACAAGGATATGAGATATTAGCACTAGTAGTTGTGGGAGAAGGAGAAGGAGAAAGAAGAGAAGAAGAAGAAGAAGAAGAAGAAGGAGGAGGAGGAGGAGGAGGAGGAGGAGGAGGAGGAGGAGGAGGAGGAGGAGGAGGAGGAGGAGGAGGAGGAGGAGGAGGAGGAGGAGGAGGAGGAGGAGGAGAAGAAGAAGAAGAAGAAGAAGAAGAAGAAGAAGAAGAAGAAGAAGAAGAAGAAGAAGAAGAAGAAGAAGAAGAAGAAGAAGAAGAAGAAGAAGAAGAAGAAGAAGAAGAAGAAGATTAGTTTAGAACCAATGTTTACAAATTAATTTAACTAAACTGGGCTTTGTAAGTATTTGCCTATGCTGGACCAGAGTTGATGGGGACTGGGAGACCAACTAAATTAATAACATTGTAAAAACAGAGGAAATATTCAGTAAGCATCATTCAACTGGAGGAAGTGATAGGAGATTTTGAACACAGACATTTTCAGAGAGATCTGGTAAATAAGCAGTAATAGGTATAGCATTACTCAGAAAAGAATGTCTGTTGGCAACAGGTCAGGAGAGAGGCAATGTAAAATGGTGTCAGACTCAAGCAGAAATGAAGACCACTAAGCTATACTTAAGTCTTCCTATGGGAAATATATTGACTTAGTTTTCAAATGTAATGTTATCTATACTTTATTATATTTTTATTTTTCTTGTTAAATATTTTCCAATTTCATTTTAATCTGGTTCAGGCTGCTCTTGGGAGTATCGCAGGCAGTATGTTGGACCTTCTGGTGTATTCAATCAAACAATGTTAGGCAATAGCTAGGAAACAGAGATCTGAGCTTCTAGCATCCTAAGCAGTTGGCCACCTGGGGCTTGACAATTGAGTGCATGGCCCAGGAAGTCAGGTGTACAACTAGGACTTGGGTATGAGAAAAGCCAGGTAACAAACTCTGCCATTCAGTGGGGTGATAGCTTAGGATATAAGGTCTAAGAAAGAAGGAGATTGAACTATTCAGGCACCTCATCTTCCCTCAGCTATAGAGGACAAAGTTAACTTTATAGTGGCCCTGATTTGGGGCTGAAGGGGGTTTAAGGAGTAGAGAAACAAAGAAATCAGTCTTCCTCATCTGTCATATAAGGGGCTTGAACTGAATGACCTCTATAACTTCCTCAAAGTTAACTTCCTCAACTCCAGGATCCTATGATCCATGCAAGGAAAGACACTAGGGAGATTACACAGTAGACAGAGCTTCACGATGGAGTCAGAAAAAATTAAGTTCAAATATTCCCTCAGACACTTCCTAGTTGTATGACTTTGTGCAAGTCATTTAATCGCTGAAGACCTCAGTTTCCTCAACTGTAAAATGGGGATAATAATTATGCCTACCTGCAAGATAAAATGATATATTATTTGTAAAGACTTAGCAGAGTGCCCAACACTGTGTTTAATAAATATTTGTTTCTTTTTTTGTTCTTTTATCATTCATAATGCCTAGCATTGTGCGCTGTTCGTAGTAGCCACCTAACAAATACTTGTAGAATTAAATTTTATTATGTCCTTTTGCATATTGTTAAATGGAGTCCCTTCCCTGACATGAAAGAGTAAATCACTAATCAGAAATGGTCAGCATGGTTATGGCATCCCCCTCCCCACCTGCAACATCATAGAAACTCCTGCACCCTCTGTACACATCCCTACCTAGCAGATTCACAATTGATGTGTTCAAAAAAGCCTGGTCTGATTGTTCTAGTGGAAATATTTGAAAGAAGTCCCTACAGCTTCCTTTAGCTTCCTGACTATAAATCATTGTAACCCCTAACCTCTCTGACCTCTCAGATCTAGCCTGAACTTCTGGAGAAAATTAGCTTCCCTAAACCTACCATCAAATATGTTTCTTTTTCTCTGGGGGACCAGAACAGAGAGCTAAGAAACTGGGTCACTCTCTGTGCTGATTAGACTATGTAACTTTGGATGTTTACTGTGCAAAGGGAAAAAAGGTAGGGAGTGAGGGTGGGAGCAGTATTGTGTATTATCAATAAATGTTATAATTAGAATTAAGGATGGCATAAATATGATTCACTTCCTTGAGCTCTAGAATTGGACTCTCGGGCCTTCCTTCTTCCTACTGTTCTTCGAACCCAGTGGGTTGTCCTGGATTTTCTTGCATGCTACTAGGTATGATAAACTAGAAAAGAGGAGCAAGTACATAGTCCCAATTTATCCTGTTTTGTCAGGAAGGCTTTCTAGATACTGGGTTTACTTAAATCAGGGCACACCTGCAGGAAGGATGCTTCGCACGTACATTGAAGACATCTTCGAGTAGCCTGTATCACCTCACCATCTAATATATTTTATTACCGATGATTTCCCTCTACTGAGAGGGGAGATAACATCCCCTTATTACTCACTATCTCTTCGTTGCCTGTCACAGTAGATAATATCACTTCAGGGCTGCTGTACCTGTTTTTCTTTTCCCAAAAATGTCAGCTCTCCATTGATCATTGTCATTCTCCCCAATGGTGTAGAGCCGAGTGCAGGAGATGTCAGAAATTGGCCTTTGGCTTCTCACAGGTGGAAAGTATCAGGGAGATGATGGTGGGGGAAAACTGGTGATGGTAATGAGAACAACTTCATCTCTACCCAGCTCTTTGCTACTTCCTGTGGCCCAGAGCCCAGCCCTAACCATGCTCATTCATCCAGTCCTTCATTCTAACAAGTGTTTACAGACTGCCTCTATGTTTAAGGAAGGGGATCTGGGGGTGGGAGTCAGGAATGGGTTGTAGTATTATTCATTTCTCAACTAAAGGCTGCCCTAGAAAGAAAAGTACTTCTCATGCTTACAAAAATGAAAGCATCACAACATAATACCATCCCTCTTCTCTAACCTCAGGAGAGCCTTCCCAATCCAATCCCTTCTTGGATAAATCACTCCTTCGCTCAAAGAAATTTTTTTTTCCATCAATAAGTGAGTGTGGTATTTTTGTTGTCCTGGGAACAGAAAAGTCCAACTTGAGTTTGGAGGTGTGATGTGGTGCTACGAAATATCACCTAATATTTCCTAGAAGGATGTTGAAGTTAAGCCTCTGAAAATCCTCCAAGCCCAGAGAGAAGAATATTATTTCTCAGGCAATGACAAGGTCATTGATCCTTCCTTTCTGACTACAAGTTGAAGGAGCCATTTATGTCGGGCCCTATCTCTGAAGAGAGGATGCAAGTGTTGTCACTGATCTCCTGCTTCAATGAGTATTTATTGTGTACTTACTGTGTACCAGTCTGCTGAGAGATTCTGGCCAAGGAATAAAGGGAGGGGTGACTGCCTTCCCTGCCCCAAACTAGAAAATATAGTCCTCATAGAGATTCTGGAACAAAATCTCTAGCAATAGCAACAAAACAGCATATTTGAGTTGAGATTGTACCTAGTGAAATGGTTCAAAGTGTTAGCCAGGGCCTATTTGGAAGGCATGGCCTGGCCTAAAAGGGGGGGCCTACTTCCCTTAGGGGACACATTATCAACTAATCCAAGAGTCATAAGATGGATCACCTTCCCCCAATAGCCAGTTGTGGGCCTTGTATCCAATACACCCAATATGCCTTTATTCCCCAATTTCCCCATCACCACTTCTGACTTCTTTCTGCATTCTATAAGCTCCCAGCCTCCTCCTTTCCTTACTGGCTATCAAGCCTTAAGAATATGTGTGTATGTGTGTATATATATAAATACTTGTCATATATGTATTTATACATGTAGGGATGTATCCCTTCAGGATTGTAGCCTAACCCTAAGCAGGTACCCTGAAAAGAAGTGACCTAACATGCCTATGATCTGCCTCCTTAAATCACATCATGGTTATGGCGTACCCCTGAAAGAATGGTCACTGGTCTCTGGGATGTAACCAGTGAATAAGAGTCCTGTCTTCCTCCCCTTTGAAAATTTAGGTGGGATGAAGTCACATTAAATAAATAGACATGGATGAGTTGTGACTCCATGTCAACTTTATTCCATTATCTTTCCAACCAAAACCCATCCCTCTTACAAATTTCCCCATTTTTCTTAAGGGTATCACCATCACCAGGTTCACACCATCAGTATTATCCTTATTAACTCATCACTCTTGCTCACCCCACGTATTCTGTCAGTTGCCAAACATTGTTATTTCCACCTCCACTATCTTTTTCATTTTCATCTCTCTACTTACCACTCTTCTTCAGGCCCTCATCATCTTTTCATTTCTTTCCTCTCTAATCCATCTTTCACACAAGCTGCTAAACTTATTTTCCTACACCCAACCTCTGACCACATATCCTGCTACTTAACTTCAGGAGCTCCCTAATGGCACTCGGTTCAAGTATCATCTCACCTTTATCCCATCATCTTTTCATTTCTATTTTTCAAGTGAATTGTATAATGTAGATAATAGTATGATAGCAATGCTATTCACCACCAGAGAGAGGACTGATGAACTCCAGATGGAGATTGGAGCCTACTTTTTTTATACTTTCTTTTCATTTCCTTTTTAATTTTTTTGTTAGTTGTTTTGTTTTGCAAACTGGCTAATATAGAAATGTTTTGTATGACTTAACATATATAATTGAAATCACATTGCTTGCCTTCTCACGGAGGGGGAAGACATGGGAAGAAGGAAATGAACTTGAAATTCAACATTTTTAAATGGATATTTTAAAAATTACATATAATGGGGAACTAGTTAATGAAATAAAAACTATTTAAAAAGTAATAATACAATGAATAAACTATACCAGATTGCATGCCATTCTGGGAAGGTAGGAGGCAAAGGAAGGAGTAAAAGGAATAGAATTTTGAACTCAAAACTTTTTTTTAAAAAGGAAATGTCAAAAAATTGTTTTTACATGTAATTGGAGGGAAAATAAAATGTTATTTAAAAAATAATAGCCCACTAATGCATATATATAATTTGTAAATTAATTAATATGCAAATATTAGAAGTAGATGCTTAAAACATTGTTGCTGATAGAGATGTATAATCCAAAAATGATACAGACTAGTATTCTAAGTCTAATGAGTGAAAGGCAGCTAATGAAAGGAAATAGGTAAGATGGTTTTCAAATCCCATGGACACTGGATGAAGATTGATGATCATGCAATATATTGGTGAAAACATAAGATATAATCAGAAAGTCTGTGCTTGAATACTGACCCTGTTCTTTGTTAGTCTCAGTTTCCCCACCTACAAAATGTGACTTACAATACTGGCTCCTGGTCTCAGAAAAAGTGAGGGAAATACTTTGTAAGCTATAATGTATTATCAAAATATGATTTACTATTATTAGAAGTATCCTTTTGGAGAGAAAGAAAAAAATTCCCTTTCACATTCAGACACCCTTTTCTTGAAAGCCAAAATTATGCCCAACTCACCTTGTCTCAACTTATCTGATATTAATTGCTTCTGGCTGGATTAGTTGATCCCATTGAGATCAGAGACTCATAAATGTCAAACCAAAACATCCAAAACATGGTTCCAGTACATCCCCAATGACCCAATGATAAAAGTCTTTCTTCTGTAATATCAGCCCTTGCAAGTCTAAACACATGGAAATGGCTACTGCTCAAACAGGCTAGTAGGCGGTGCATTGGATAGAGTGCTAGACCTGGAATCAGAAAGACTCATCTTCCTGAATTCAAATCCAGCTTCAAGACACTTATTAGCCATGAGACCCTGAATGAGTCACTTAACCCTGTGTTCCTCAGTTTCCTCATTTGTAAAATGAACTATAGAAGGAAATGGCAAACCATTTCAGTATCTGTGCTAAGAAAATCCTAAAAAGGGTCACAAAGAGTCAGACATGACTGAAAATGACACTACCCAAGCAGCTACAACTGCCAACATGGAAGTCAAGAAGGCGTCTATATAAAGAGTTTTCTATCAGAGACAGAGATTCTAGCCCATGTCTCTAAGTTCAGGCAAGTCGCTTTCCTCAGTTTCTCTCTTTCAATGAAATCACTGGACTAGATCAGGAGTCCTGAACCTGGAATTTATGAAGTTTAAGAAATAGTTTAATAGCTGCATTTTGATATAATTATTTCCAATTATTTCCTAAAATATCATATTTTATGGTTCTAAAAATGTGATTTGGAATAAATGGCCCATAGACTTCACCAGACTGACTGAGGGCTCCATAATACACTAGAAGATGAAAAGTCTTTAGGCTGGAAGGTCTCTTCCAGTTCAAAATTTTTTTTGTTTTAAAACCGCTCAGTCTCCATCAAACATGATATTTGCTGCCAGCCTATATTTCAGCCAGCCAATCCTGGATCCTAGAGGATGGCACTCAATCACTAAAAACCGATTACTCTTCTCATAAAGGGTTAATTACTCACATAAATCTGGACTGCACTTGAGCAAAGGCGTAAAGACTTTGGAGAGCAAACCAGAGTCAGAGCAAAGGAATTAGTGCCTGCCTATGGTCTCGATGAGTCTTTGCCATAGCTACAAATGCTCTCCATGCTGCCCCAAATTGCATGGGAGTCAGCAAACAAACAAGGGAAAAATCTGTCATCCTGACTATAGAAAGGAAGCCACATTTGTCTGTTGTTTGAAGAATAAAAATCATAAAGATATGACCTGGGCACAGATGTTCAGGAGTCACATTGAACCTGCTTATAGAGTCCATTTTGATTTTTCAGTGTGAACAAATGCTACAAGCCAGGGCTTGTTTTATTGTTTTGTTGATTGTCTTGACTTCAAGAAGTAATAGAGATATGTTAATAATAGAGATTAAACTTTCAAATATGTCATGCAAACAATTTTTTTTTCCTCTTTGGAAAGTTGGTTGTTAAATATTTACTAGCACATCATTAGCTGGCCAGGATGCCTTAATGATCTAGCCCTCCAATTTAAGGAAGAGGAAGTGAAATCCTGGAGAAAGAAATGTGATTTGCCCAAAGTCACAGAGTTAAGGCCAGATCTGGAACTGAAACCTTATCTATTCGTTCAATCATCAAATGCTTATTAGTTTTGATGGTTTACTTAATGCTCTGTGTGGGATGCTACCTTCTGGAAGCCTGGAGAGACATACTGGGCGTCCAGGCCTTCCCCTTGGAGTGCATTAATGGCTTTGCCTCATTGAGACTGCAGCAGCTTACCTGCTTAAGGATATCTGCTCAATGGGGGACCTCGTTCCTGCACAGTTTAATAGCCTGCACTGCCCATTAATTTGTTCCTGGGTGCAACCCCAGAGGCAAAAGCTGTATTGATTATTGATGATTTTTTTAATTGGCCAGCCAACCCTATAGAGCAGCCACACAACTATCTAGCCTTTGACAGCACATTCCACTAATGAGACCAGACTTTCTGCTAAAAGGGAACATACAGAGCTTAGAGGGGCTTCAGAGAAGAGCTACTAAGATACTTAAGGAGTTAGGAAATAAGACATTATTAGACCTAGTTTCCTATCAATTTCCTGAGGTAGGAGAGACCAAATTATATTAGGAAATCAGGGAAAGAAGGAAGAAGGAAGGAAGGAAGGAAGGAGGAGAGGAGAAGGAAGGAAGGAAGATAAGAAAGAAAGAAGGAAGAAGAATAAAGGAAGTAAAGAAGGAAGGAAAGGAAAAGAAGATAAAAAAGGAAAGAAGAAGAAAAGAAAGAAAAGGAAAGAAAGAAGGAAAGAAGAAAGAAAGAAAGAAAGAAGAAAGAAAGAAAGAAAGAAAGAAAGAAAGAAAGAAAGAAGAAAGAAAGAAGAAGAAGAAAGAAAGAAGAAAGAAAGAAAGAAAGAAAGAAAGAAAGGAAGAAGAAAGAAAGAAAGAAAGAAAGAAAGGAAGAAGAAAGAAAAGAAGAAGGAAAGAAGGAAGGAAGGAAGGAAGAAGAAAGAAAGAAAGAAAGAAAGAAAGAAAGAAAGAAGAAAGAAAGAAAGAAAGAAGAAAGAAAGAAAGAAGAAAAGAAAGAAAGAAAGAAAGAAAGAAAGAAAGAAAGAAAGAAAGAAAGAAAGAAAGAAAGAAAGAAAGAAGAAAGAAAGAAAGAAAGAAAGAAAGAAAGAAGAAAGAAAGAAAGAAAGAAAGAAAGAAAGAAAGAAAGAAAGAAAGAAAGAAAGAGGAAAGGAAGGAAGGAAGGAAAGAAAGGAAGGAAGGAAGGGAAGAGAAAGGAAGGAGGAAAGGAAAGAAAGAAAGCATTTATTAAGCAGCTTATTAAGCTATATTAATTATTGATGATTATTGATGATATTGACTCCAGGTCCTTCTCTATGTGTCATGGCACCTCCCCTCCAGCTGTTGCTAGCAGGGGGCACTTGGCCAAATTTACCAGGATGACCATTTTTCTCTTTTATGCCATCAGACAAATCATGTTTCTTCTCGAGGTTCTAAGCTGCCACCAGTTCTGCTCTCTTTGTGGTCTCAATGCCCTAATTCTCCCAGGCTTCTTCCTCTGCCCTTGAGTGCTCACAATGTGGGATTCCATATATATACATTTGGTCAGCTAACCATTGAAGGTCCAGAATGGGTCAGCAACTATATAAATGAGGGAAAAGGCTTCTAGTGACTTGTACTACTCTATTGGTTCATGAATCCACTCTTCCCTACCCGACTCCTAGCCAACCACTTGGCTGGCTTTGTCACTTGGCTGGCTCCCCTCCTCCTGGGTTTACCTGATGGCTGACATCTGACTACTAGCTACTACCTCCTAATTCTCCTTCTGGTGACCCAGCACTGAGGTTTCCCTCCAACTTTGCCATGGGCCATGAGCTACTCATTCCTTCATCCAAGCAGAAATACTCAGATGCTAGAAACAGCATCTTCTTAGAGAAAGCACAGTGGAGTGGAAGAGAAAACAGGGGGCAATACACTGGAAATCTCCCCAAGATAAGGTACTAACATCCTCCTCAGGTTCCTTTAGCCTTGTAATGTCTCTGAGAAATAGAATAGCTGTGACAAAAAGTAGCTTGCATTAGCACTTCTTCCAGGTCTACAGTTATCTAGGATATGTAGGGGAATCTAACAGAGAATGATGCTGGTTTACCATTGATAAAGCAGTGTGCTGTGGTGATGGGTAAGGGAAGGATATCACAGGGCATGGGCAGAAGCTAGGTGAGATTTTAGACATGGCTAGATAGCACTCATTCAGCATGTAGCTCTGAGTGTCCCTTGTGTGGTACCTTCATGGCTTCCCTTCCCCTGGGAACCACGTCAAGGGAATTGGGATATGTCTACCCCTGAGATGATGTGTGTGCCTCTGTGTCTCTGGCCATTTTGTCCTATAAAAAGCATTTCCCAGGGACCTCAAGGTTTCCACTTCCTACAAGAAAGACATCATGGCTGCAATCATCAGAGGAATGAGGGCTGCTAAGGCTTCTACTGACAGGTACAGGTTAAAATCAGTGCTCTAAAATACGGGTCTAGCATAAATGTAAGAGTGGCACATTTTCAATGAAAAACCATAAATGGCCTTTCTGCTTGAGCTGCAGTGTAATGGATCACATCCGTTTTTCATTTGGGGTCAATACAAAAGGGCACCACACCCAAGTTTTATACGTCCCTGGTCTTTTATGGTCCAAATGGTAAATGGCTAAATAATGAAGTGGTGTTTACTTGATCAACACGGGGATGAAATGCTTGAGAAATCACGTTCGCAAAACCTGCACCATCAGCTTTTCTATGATTATAAATTCAGTCTGGTGTCAGGGAAAGAGAAAAGCTGAATGTGCCCCTGAGGACAATTGGCTGAGAGATGCTCGCTCTCGGAAGGAACTGTGGGGAACAGCTTAAGGAGCAGCTCCCAAGGCAATTTATTTCCTTTAAATGTCGTTGCCTTCACTGTGGGATGGGCAGCTTTCCACACTAGATTTGGATCTCCAAGGGAGGAGAAGCTGTCAGTTCCTTCTCCCTTCAGTGTCCCTTCTTCCAACTTCCTGCACTACTGGCTTAAAGGCGATCCAAGTGATGTCCATCCTGTACACCTTCCAGCTAACTCCTAAAATTATTAACTTTTGTCAAGTAAAATTCAAACTCCTTCCTTTTCCTCCTTTCTTAGCGTGAATGGGTATCTCATTTAATACAGCAGAGATAGTAGAAGAGCTCCTGATAACCATGTCCAAAGGGCTATAAAACTGAGCTTACCCATTAATCTGACAATACCACTGCTAAGTCTTTATCTTAAAGATAACCAAAAATGGGAAAAGGATCTATTTGTACAAAAATATTTGTAGCAACTCTTTTTGTGGTGGCTAAGAATTGGAAATCAAAGCGATGTCCATTGATTGGGGAATGGCTAAACAAATTGTGGCATATGATTTAATGGAATATTGTTGTGCTATAACAAATGAAAAGCAGGATGATTTCAGGAAAACCTTGGAAAGTCTTACATAGACTGAAGCATAGTGAAATGAACAGAACTAAGAGAACATCGTACACAATAGCAGAAATATTATTTGATGAGGAATTGTGAATGATTTAGCTTTTCTCAGCAAAACAATGATCCAAGACAATCCCAAAGAACTAATGAAGAAGCATACCACTTCCAGAGAAAGCACTGATTGACTGAATACAGAAGGAAGCATGCAATTTTTCATTTTATTTCATTTTTTATCTTATTCATGTCTTCTTTGTTAATTATTATATCTTTTTATTTACAAAACATATATATGGATAATTCTTCAACATTTATCCTTGCAAAACCTTCTGTTCCAAATTATCCTCTCTTTCCCCCCATCCCCTCCCCTAGATGGCAGGTAATCCAATACATGTTAAATATGCTAAATTATATGTTAAATCCAATATAAGCATACATATTTATACAGTTGTTGTGCTGCACAAGAAAAATCAGATCTAGAAAGAAAAAAATCTGAGAAGGAAAACAAAAATGCAAGCAAACAACAATAGAAAGAGTGAAAATGCTATGTTGTGGTCCACACTCAGTTCCCATAGTCCTCTTTCTGAGTGTAGATGGCTCTCTTCATTACTGGAATTGGAATTGGTTTGTTATTCATGTCTTCTTGTACAAAATGACTAATATGGAAGTGTTTTACATAGTTGTATATGTATAATCTATATATGTGATTGCTTACCATTTCAGGACTGGAGGGATAGAATTTGGATCTCAAAATTTTAAATAAAAATGACTTACAGCTTAAAAATAAAAAAGAAACCCATTTTCAGGTTTTATCATTTTGTGCTATTGTGATAAATCTGGCTGCATGAAAAAAAGGAGGAAGAGGAGAAGGGAGATGAGGAGGAGGAGGAGGAGGAAGAGAAGGAGGAGGAGGATAAGGAGGAGGAGGAGAGGAGGAGGAGGAGGAGGAGGAGGAGGAGGAGGAGGAGGAGGAGGAGGAGGAGGAGGAGGAGAAGAAGAAGAAGAAGAAGAAGAAGAAGAAGAAGAAGAAGAAGAAGAAGAAGAAGAAGAAGAAGAAGAAGAAGAAGAAGAAGAAGAAGAAGAAGAAGAAGAAGAAGAAGAAGAAGAAGAAGAAGATCATGATCATGATGATAATGATGATGGCAGTGATGGTGGTGGTGGTGGTTGTGGAGGTGGTGATAATATTGTGATAGTATTGGTCTTCTTTGGTGGAATAAATTGCTTCCTTTCCCCCATTGTTTCAATTCCATAAACTTTAATAGAGACTTACCATGTGCAATCCTCTCAGCTAGTACCAGGAATACAATGACAAAAAACCAAAATGGTACTTGTATTGGGATACATTATTGGGATACAATATTAGGATAATGTGATATGACTATAGAGTAAATATAATGCAAAATATGAGTAAGAAGTAAAAGGACATAGGAAAGATCAAAAATAGTAATCTAGAACAGAGCTGTCCAACCCAAGCTGAGATGTCCAAGGTGGAAGATGTGTAAAATGAGGGCTCTAGAAATAATCAGTAATCTAATTTAACTGGTATGATGACAGTGACACTAGAAATGTGGGTTGGAATCAGATTGTTTAAAAAAAAAAGGCTTAAATATTAGGCTAATATGCTGTTATTTTATCTTTTAAAGAATAGGGAGCCAGTGAAAGCTTTTTGAGAAGGGAAATGGCATGACTGGATTTGTGGAAGAAGATGTACATGGAGAATGGATCAGAGAGGCCAGACTGGATAGCAGGGAGCCTAGTGGGGAGCCTATTACAGCAGTCCAAGTGAGAAATTATAGAGGCCTGAACTAGAGCCATGTCTATGATTGGAAGAAAGGTGATGGATGTGATATGTTGTTTAGGTAGAAATGACAGCAATCATTAAGAGGCAGCATGGTAGAATAAAGAGAACATTGGTTCAGGATCAGGAAAATCTGTTTTCAAATCTTGCCTGAAATATTTATTAGCTATGTGGCTCTGGGCAAGTCACAACCTCTCAGGGTCTCAGTTTCCTCATTTGCAAAAAGAGAAATTTAGACTCAAATGACAGTGGTTCTTAATCTTTTTGTGTACTAGAACCTTTTGGCAGGGTCTGCTAAGGCCTATAGAGCCATTCTTAGAATAATTTTTAAATGCATAAAATAAAACACACAGATTTGCAAAGGAAATCAACTATATTGAAGTAAGTTTTCAAGCCAGGAATGGTGATACACTCCTGAAATCCTTGCTGCTGAGGAGGTTAATATTTGTAGATCACCTTGAGCTGGAAATCTTTAGAAGTTCTTCCTAGGGCTAGAACTCATGATTCTCTCATTTGTAGACATCACCTCTGAAAGTCAATTTGAAGTTATCTAAGACTGTTTCCTCAGGGAGGGGGGAATGGAAGAAGGAAGGAAGGAAGGAAGGAAGGAAGGAAGGAAGGAAGGAAGGAAGGAAGGAAGGAAGGAAGGAAGGAAGGAAGGAAGGAAGGAAGGAAGGAAGGAAGGAAGGAAGGAAGGAAGGAAGGAAGGAAGGAAGGAAGGAAGGAGGGGAAGGAAGGAGGGAAAGGAAGGAGGGAAAGGAAGGAAGGAAGGAAGGAAGGAAGGAAGGAAGGAAGGAAGGAAGGAAGGAAGGAAGGAAGGAAGGAAGGAAGGAAGGAAGGAAGGAAGGAGGGAAGGAAGGAAGGAAGGAAGGAAGGAAGGAAGGAAGGAGGGGAAGGAAGGAGGGAAAGGAAGGAAGGAAGGAAAGGAAGAAGGGAGGGAAAGAGGAAGGAATAGAAAAAAGAAGCAAGGAAGGAAGGAAGGAAAGGAAGAAGGGAGGGAAAGAGGAAGGAATAGAAAAAAGAAGCAAGGAAGGAAGGGAGGAAAGGAAGAAGGGAGGGAAAGAGGAAGAAAGGAAAGAAGGAAGGAAGGAAGGGAGGAAAGGAAGGAAGGAAGGAAGGAAAGGAAGAAGGGAGGGAGGAAAGGAAGAAAGAAAAGAAGGAAGGAACAAGGGAAAGAGGAAGGAAGGAAGGAAGAAGGGAGGGAGGGAAAGAAGGAGGAAGTCAGGAAAGAGGAAATTTTTCAGTTCACAGAAACCATGTTAATAATGTCAGCTTTAAGGTCTCTATGAACTCCAAATCTATGATGTTATGACAAGATGTGACAACTAAGTATATACTGAGAGTGAAGGTAAGTGAGGTATGAAGTCTAACAAGATACCATATATTTATAAATCCTATTTTCTTATAATACTAAAGATCCCAGTCACAGAAAGAGGCTTCATTGATTCAATGCACCCTTAAAAAAAAAAAAAAAAAAAAAAAAAGACCTCTACCATCCAAGTCCAAACATAGATCCTTAAACTGGATCTTTCATCTTTCTTTAGCTGTTCTCCCATTTCTGAACCTACTATCTATGACAAGTATAAATTCCCACCTAGGGCTTCAGCTTTGCCACCTGGTTTTCCTCTTTGATCGATACTGAGACAATGAGTTAAGTGACTACTTTGCTATTGTTTGTCCCTTATTCTGGAAGAGGGCAGAGACATCAGCGATGCGATGCCGTGATATTCCAGGGAGATGGATTTAAGTGAGGGGTAGCTCTGCAAAATCACCAGCCTCACTTTCTCCTCTGGAGCCATCTTGACAAGATATAGATCAGGACAAGTGAAGGACAACCTGGATACAGTGGAAGGCCTTGGTCTTTTGAAGCTAAGGTCTTTAACAAATGTCAGTATGACTGACACAAAGTCCATTCAGTGATTAAGGCTAGGAAAGAATTGAGGCAAAGAATGGCCTCTTTTACCTGGTCAATTTTACCTTTGGTCAATGCTTAGATAAAGGAACTAATCTGTAGCAGCAAAGAATTAACATACGAATAGAAAGGAAGCAGAAAATGTAAGCAATGAATCAACCAGACTTGTAAACAGATTGGACAGATCCTGATGGGAGCTATTTAACTACCCAAACATAGAGCAAGATAAATTAGACAGAAGGATAAATGCTTATTTCATGGACATTTCCCTTTTTCAAAGCACATTCCAATAACACATAGCTAAGCTTTTTAATGGTAGAAAACAACAGGTATGGTGTACCTTGCTTTCCACAATAGGTATCTTCCTGGGGATGTCTGTAAATCGAATTTTATAAATTAAATTCTTTCTTCTTCCTATTGACTTACGTTAGCATTTCAATCCTGCTTAATCTTCATTTCTGTCTAGTCTCTGCAGAGCAAAGGTTTCTAACACTTTCGATATGTTTCCTTTTTCATCTCTGCCCTCCTGTTTTTCAGCATCTCAGTCAAGTAGTTAATGTTCTGTATAGCAGAGTCTAAAGGGAGTTTCTATTTAAAGGAAGCTCTAGTGAATCTGTTCAGTTCAAGGCATGTCTGTAATGAGAATATTCCGTCACTACCCTCAATTGATCTGTTTTGTAAATTAAGATTTTTTTCAGTAAGATTATCTTAAAGTAGGGCACCTCTGCCAAGAGAATTTAGAACCCTGTTGTTTCTTTGATATCTCTTGATGGCTGCACCAGAGGAGAGTCAGATTGGGTAATATTTCAGAGGTATCTGAAGAGACTAGGACAGCAAATCACAGGCTAATGGTTACTTTAAGGTAAGAATTCAATGTATAATGGATACACTCATTTCTATGCTTTAAGAATTTAGAACAATAGTATCATAGATTTAGAGCTGAAAGGGACCATAAAGACTAGCTCAGCTCCCTCATTTTGCAGATTAGAAATCTAAAGACTAGAGAGATTAACCAATTTTTCCAATTTACTATCCAGACAGTAAATGACAGAGCTAAGATTTGAATCCAGATTCTCTTATTCTAAACTCAATGCTCTTTCCATGGCATTAACTCTTTTGTTTGCTCATATGTTCCTTCATCTACTACCTGTAAAATTTCTTTGAGAAAAAAAAACAGAATGTAATAATGGTCATAGAGTCATAGATTTAAAACAATAAAGGGACTCAGAATTTATTGAATTTAACCTACTCATTTTACATATGAAGAAACTAAGGCCCAAAGAGGCTAAGTGACTTCCAACAATCACACAGCTTACAAGTATCCAAAGCAAAATTTGGATCTAGATCTTTGTAACTCCAAGTCAAATGCCCTATTTTTTATATACTGCTTCTCAAAAATAAGAAGATAAAAAGGATAATAAGAGAAATGCAAGCAAGATACTATTAGTAATAAAGACCTTCTGACCCAAAAATACAGAAATGAAGGATATATAAAAATAACAAAATATTCCTAATAGAATTTTTTGTGGTAGTAACCCTCTAGGAACAAATTTAGTTGTCCATTAGTTAGGAAACAGCCAACCAAATTGTGGTATATTAATGTTTTTAGAGAGGTATTATATCTAAGTAGAAGAATCTGAGAAGGCTTCATTAAAAATGTGGCATTCAACAAATCCATCTATAAGTACAATTCCAAGTTGACAGTAAAGTCAAAAATGGATATGTTATCTGAAATAAAAAGTCACACCATTAAAAAATTATAAGAAAATAAGGGCAGATACCTTTCACAATTATAACTAGAAGGAAAATTCTTAATCAAACAAGAGTTGGAGGCAATTGCAAAAGAAATGAAATAGTATTAATTAAATTAAATTTTAAAGATGAACAAAATCAAGGTAGCTGGAATGCAAATGGAAAATAATGATTAGAAAAATTATTTGTGTCAAATATCTCTCATTAATACCTGATAGCCAAGATGTAAATATGTAAGCCTAACATTCATTTAAAAATGGTAAATGTTAAAGAATATGAGCAAGAAATTCTCAAAAGAAGAATTGCAAAGCATTAACAACCAAATGATTGTTTCAGATCACTAATGAAGAGAGAGATGCAAATCAAAATAACTGATGTTGAATGACACGTGCAGCAAATTAATAAAGATGAGAGAAGATGGAAATAGTCAATGTTGTTGAGTCTACAGAGTAACAAAAACACTAACATACCATTCCTGAAGCTATGACTTGATCTCATCATTCTGGAAAATAATTCAGAATTCTGATTTTTAAGTGATTGATACCCTTTTGCCCAAAATCCAGAAATAAAGAGTTCATATATGCCCAAATATTCATAGCTGAACTATCTAGAGGAAAATTTAGATGTCTGTTAATTGGAAAATAGCTAAACAAAATGTGGTACATTAATAAAATAGAATATTCCAACATTGTAAAAAGTAATGGATATTTGAAAAATCCAAAGAAGCGTGAAAAGACTTATATGAACTGATGTAGAACAGAACTAGGAAATGATATACATAATGACTATAATAATACAAACAGAAAGAGCACACACATTGAATAATTAATTCTCTCCTAAAAATGGAGACAATTCACTTTTTTCTACTCTTAGCTCAAGTGGGAAAAATGGATGTAGATGTATTCCATATATTATTGCATGTACAATTAATGTGACTTGTTGCTTTTGCTGGCTTGCTTTTTCCCTTCTTTTTTAATCCTTATTATAATGTATGGTTTCCTCAGTAGGGAAGAAAAGATATTTTTGGAAATGAAGTTTCTGTAAAGGCAAAATATATCAATTAAGATTTAAAAATAGAATATGTAGTTGACTGTCCCCTTATTCGGGACACAACTTGGGAAAGGAAAAGCCAAAACCAGAAGGTAGGGAAAGAGCTCAGCAAAAATAATCATCACCTGTGTATGTGACTGAATTTATAGGAATTCCCATTATAACCAAAATAGCAGCATGGGTCCAAATGCAAAAGTGATGGAGTACATGAACTAAATATATACTTATGAATTTTTAAGACACTACTCCCTCCATGATTCAGTAGTTCTTATATAAAGACCCATGTGATAAATTACTCTTTGAATTGAGTAGCATCTTTAGATGAATTTGTTTGCTTTTGACAAGCAAAAAAATTTGTAGCTCATTCTATTTGCTTTTTTCATTTTTAGCTATCAAGAAACTTGGGGAAAAGTTCAACAATAGTAGTGTTATAGGACTATAGTTTTGAAACAGAAAGGGACCTCAGACACCATCTAGTACAACCCCCTTTTCTTAAGTGAGGAAACTGAGGCACAAAAGGGTTAAGTGACTTATAGGGACCTGAAGCTAGAAGGGCCACCCAAACCACTGAGTCTGTCTCCTTCATTCTAATATGAGGAAACTAAGGTGCACAAAGGTTAAGTGATTTGTCCAATATAGCACAGCTAAAACACATCAGAAGTGAACTTTGAACCCAGTTTCTTTTACTTCAGAACCAATCATCTTTCCACTATTTCCATTGAATCTTAGGAATATAGATTCAGAAATTTGGAGCAATGAGAGACCTCTCACACCATAAGTAACCTCCTCCATAGCATCTCTAGCCTTATCCAGCTTTGTTCAAGCATCTCCAGTGAGGAGGAATTCATAGTCCATTCCATTGTCAGGCAAAAATTAGCTGTTTAAAAAGTTCTTTCTTATACTGAGCCAAAGTCTCCCACCTTATAATCTTCATATTGTCTATTGTCCATAGTCCCTTCAGGATAGATGAAATGGATAGTCGTGGGCAGTGGAATAGAAGCATTGCTCCTGCCCCAGCTCTTGGGTGGAGGATCTTTCATCTTCCTGGATACGTTTCAGTTTATCACTATGTTTCTTAAAAGATGAGTTGTCCAAGGCTGAATGTAATACTCCATATGTGACCCGACTAGCATTGAATATAGGAAAAACTCCCTTTTTCTAATGCATGTGGTTGGTTGGTTATTTGGGAGGGTTTTTTTAAGCTAATGTAGTATCCTGCTGGTTGCTAGTGAGCTTATTGTTCACTAAAACCTATAAATCTTTCTCACGTGAAAAAACAAATGTTTTTTGAATTAAATCTTTTCCATTTGTCCATCCTGAGTTTCATTTTGTTCATTCTATTCCTTCTCTTCAGCCTTTTAGGATAGTAATCCATGCAAATGCTGTTGCCCAGGATGTTAGTTTTTCTTCACATCTTTAGGCCATCTGCATTTATGATACATGTTCCATCCATAGCTTGTCCAGGTCAGTGATAAAAATGTTCAACAGAACAGGACAGAAAGCAGAGCATCCCCTACCTGGCCTGGCATCCATCTATTAAGTGTCTATAAAGTCAGTTCTTTATCTTAACAAAATATTTACAAAGATCAAACTATATAGTAATATGATTTGTGATATATAGGCTATCACATAAATATGTGGAAAGTGTCAGGCTTGGAGTCGAGTGCCTGAGTTTGAATCTCAACTTTGATACTTATGAGTAACCCTGAATAAGTCATGGAATGTCTCTGAGCTCCAATTTCCTGATCTGGAATGTTTGCATAATAATATCCAAAATACAGGAACCCTCCCAAGTTTGTTGTGAGAATCAAATGAGAGAAAGAATGGAACAAGATGAAGTATGCTTTTTTCACTTTCTTTCTTTCATTCTTTTTCTTTTATTTAAGCATTCTTATACTAAATGACCAATATGGACATTTTTTACATGATTGCATAAGTATAACCCATATCTGATCGCTCACTGTCTCAGGGAAGGGTGAGGGAAGAAAAGAAAAGGAGGATAAAGTTTGGAACTCATAACTTTTCACTCAGCATCAGTTCATGTAAGTCTTTCCAGGCTTTTCTGAAATCAGCCTGTTCATCATCTATTTTAGAACAATTGTATTCCATTACATTGATTGTGATCCTTATTATGCCATTTCATATGGCTATGGAGTTCAGAAAGAGATATTCCTGGGACAAGTCACTATCCTAGGTTTATTCTTGAATGTTGGATGTGATGAATATTATATAGCTGATTAAAATAGCTGCCTTTTTTGTTGCTGAGCAATCCTATTAAGATGTAAGCTCATCTTCTGTAGACTCACTGAAAGCGTCTCCAGTACAGGATGACAGGGATGATGTGTACCTAAGCCTATTCCCACATTATTTTTATCTCTTCTAGTACATCTCTATGCTTTGTAAACTTTCTATCCCATGTTGCTGAGAGATTATGAGCATTTGGTAGGGTTGACGTGTTTTGGAAGCTCGGTAGATAGAGCATTGGTCCTGAAGTCCCAAAGACCTAAATTCAAATCCCATTTCAGACACTTACTAGTTATGGGGCACTAGCTTCTTAAACCATGGTCCATGACTCCAAAAGGGGTCTCATGACTGAATACAGAAGTCATGAAATTAGGATTTATTATCGATTAATGTTTGATTTGTATCCTTATTTTATATATCCATATACCCAGAGTCACATAAACATTTCTCAGGGAAAAAAAAGGGTTGCAAGTGAGGAAAGTTTAAGAAGCCCCGATTAACCACTGTCTGCTCCAGTTTCTTCAACTGTAAAATGGGAATAATAATATCGCCTATTTCCCAGGCTCCTTGTGAGGATCAAATGAGATAATATGTGTAAAGTACATAGAATAGCTGAATAAGGGCTTATTCCTTCCCCTAACTCTTTACTGAAAATATTTTTCTTAAATACGTGTGGATGATTGTGAGCAGTAGCTTGGTCAGTGAGCGTGTCCTGTTTCCAATACAGTGAAATAGCTAAGTTCTCAAAAATGTTATGAGGTCTGTATTTGTGAGAGAGACTTGTTATCTGTCAATCCTTGAATGAGCTTCTGATGTATAATTCTGTCTGTCTAAAATCTAGTGACCCGATCATGCCATCTTAGGCATCAAATGAAATGAACAAATGTAAAGCATTTTGAAAACTTTCAAATACTATAGAAATGCTGATTATTACTATGATAAACCTGCAGTACTTTCTCCCAATTCTTTGCATAATCCTCATTGGTCACTAGTCCAGATTCTTAAGGATAATATCTGCTGTAATTTGTGGTAGCAATGATCTGATCCTTTTTTGTCATCATAAATCCCCATAATTCGGTCATTTTCTCAGTGTTCCTTTGTTAACATATTGTTGAGTTCATTCACAGGGATGTTGTCCATCAATGGTCTTTCAATTCCACTCTTGGTTTGGAGCCATTTCACGGGCTCCATCTGGAGATAAACTACCTCCAAATACATTCAACAAACCCAATGATGGCTACCCTTTATCCACCTTTATTATTTATTATGATAACGACAATGGTGTTTCTCTTAAATCATCTCCTCTTTTTTTAATCTGTGATTTCCTATTTGCTGTTATCTTCCACATGGTCTGCTATAGCATGTCCTTTTGGAAATAGGCAGGAGATAAATACATGCATTAATGTGACTTGCAGTTGCTTCATATGAGGGCTACTCACCTCCATCTCAAAGGGCTGAGCATTACGTGGATCAGCCTCATAGAACCAGCCAACATGAGTTGAGAGGGTGATTACTTATTCTCCTCTGGAACGCGGTGGGAAGCACCTGGGGCCCTCTCTTAGCTAAAGATGACTAACAGTTCGCATCTGGCACTCTGTGATATTACAAGCACACGTGAGAAGGTACACGGCGAATTCCGTTTTGTCAGGAAGGCGAGAACCAATTCTGCATTTTGCCAACTGAAAGGCGGTGTCGTAGAAGAAAAATGATGTATGTATATGTATATATATATATATGTGTGTATATATATATATATATACATATATATATATATATACACACATATATACTTATATATAATGTATGGGTGTATAACTGTATTGTACGTGTATACAGATACCATATATATGGTATACACATGCAATCATATGTATGCATATATATGGCACATATAAGAGTATATGAACACACACACACATATATATTATACATATAAATGTATTGCAAAAATTGTACCTCTTTTCAGCTGACTTCTTGATTTCAGTCAATGGTCCCTTCTAAAATTTTCCTAGAAGGTATATCCAGTTATAAATGTTAAAAGAGTGCTGAGTAGATTTGCATGTGATTTACATGTATTTAATCTGTTCCTCCATAGATTAAGCCACCTATTCTTGGATCATTTTGAAGTTCAATTTTAATTGCTACCACCCTTAGGGAAAATTCTCTGGCTCCTTTTCCCTCTGTCCTTTTCAGCTCCCGTACTCATCACTCATCCAGATCTCCAACTTCATAATACTACAGCTATGAGGTGGAGAGAGTGAAGCAGGAAATGAGGGGACTCTTCTTTAAAAAGAAAAATATGTGGGAGCTATTTGTGGGTATAGCAACAGGGCCTTGGGGAGGGCAGGATAGGAGCAGGATGGGAAAGAATTCCTAGTAGGAATTGGCCTATCCATTGATGAGCATTTATTACTAGTTCATAGATGCAGCATTTCTATAACACAATGAGGTTTGCCAAGTGCTTTACAAATATTATCCCATTTGATGCTTAAAATAATTCTGAAAGGGAGATACTATTATTATCCCCATTTTACAGATGAGAAAAGTGAGGCATGCAGCTGGCCAGAGTCTAAGGATGGATTTCCTGTGCCATATAAAAGTCTGGTATAATTTGTTAAGCACTTGCTGTGCTGGGTTCTAGGGATACAGAACCCAAAATGAAACAATCTTTGCCCTTAAGAAACTATGATCTTGGAAGCAGAAGGCCTAGATTCTAGTGTTAGCTGTGTGACTTTGGTCAAGGTTCCTCATCTTTCTAAGTGTCAAGGTTATTTAGAAAATAAAGATAGGGGCAGCTGGGTGGCAAAGTAGAGAGAGCACCAGCCCTGAAGTCAGGAGGACCTGAGTTTAAATCTGGCCTCAGACACTTAACACTTCCAGCTGTGTGACCCTGGAATTGCATTGGAAAGCAACTCTGCTGTGTTACTGAGCAGTCAAGAAACAAGCATCCATTCTACTCCAAATAATGTTAAGTAGCAGCAATACGCAGACAGGTAGCACAATGGAGTCAGGACCTCCCAAGAGCGCTTCCCAACCTCAGCTATTTACTAACTGTGCAACCCTGGCCACATCTCACTTAAGTGCTCTCTGCCTCAGTTTCCTCATTTGTAAAATGAGAGTAATAATAACACCTACTTCCCAGGTTTGTGATGAGAATCCAATGAGATAATATTTAAGTACCTGGCACAGGTTTAATTCTTGTTATTTATTCAGTTCATGGGTTGGGACAATAAAGAAGGAATTCAGGCTCTAATAGTAGCACAGAGAAACCTGAGCCGAGGAACCCAAAGTCTCATTTTTTCTTCCTTCAAAGACCCCCTCTAATAGTAATGGGTAGATAGATTGAGTGTTGGATCTGGGGTCAGAAAGCTTCATCTTCCAAAGTTCCAATCTGACTTCTAATGCTTAACAGCTGTGTGACTCTGGCCAAGGCTCTTTATCCCATTTGCCTCAGTTTCCTCCTCTGTAAAATGACCTGGAGAAGGAAACGGCAAACCACTGCAGTATCTCTGCCACGAAAACGTCCATGATGCCTTTAAAGTGATTTGTGCTCCAGGTGGGAGGAGATTTCCCTTGACCGGGAAGAACAATGGTGGCAGTGGAGGCCCATGATCTTGGGGGCCCATGGAGTGGCCATTTCCGCTCCTCTGCTAAGCCGCCAGAAGAACGTTTCTCCACTCAACGATTCAGATAAATGACAGGCTGAGGCAGTTTTCTGAAAATGTTAACAATGCTGCTGAACGCATCAATAGCACGTGTCCCGGAAATTATATCCAGATGAAAATGTGATTATAATAGACTGTTAGCGAGGCACAGATGGACGCACATTGCTGTAGCTCAGAGAAAGCAGGCGGGTTAGGGGATCCTCATCCTTGAACCAAATGGGGTAGCCCATGATGCATCCTTCTGGATGGAACATAAACGCCTAGATTTGTCATCAAAGGCTATTCCCAACCTGGTCTCTCTGTGTGTTTTCAGAAGTCTGCCGTGTTAATTCTTCACATTCACAGTATGGGCCAGCCTTATTTGCTGCTCCTCAAAGGACATCCCATCTCCCACCTCACTGCCTTAACACTGACTGAAATGCCCTCCCTCCGGCTCTTCTAAACCCTGGCTTTCCTTCAAGCCTCTTCCCAAAGGCTATCTCCTTTAGAAGGCCATTCCTTGGCCCCCAATTACTAATTCCCTCTGATATTACCTACTATTTGTGTATCTTATCTGTTTATCTGAGATACATCTACGGAATATTATATATCTACAAACATGTTGTATCTTCAGATGGGCAACTAGATGGTAGAATGGAAAGAATGGGTCTGGAGTCAGGAGGACTCATCTTCCTGAGTTCAAATCCTGTCTCAGACACTTACCAGCTGTGTGACTTTGGCCAGGTCACTTCACTCTGTTCGCCTCAGTTTTCTCATCTGCAAAATGAGCTGGAGGAGGAAATGGCCAGTCATTCTTGTATCTCTGCCAAGAAAGTCCCACAAGAAGACAAAAAGGGTGAACTGACTTGCCCACGATCACAGCTAGTGGCTAAGGCTGGATTTGAACTCAGGAAGATGAATCTTCCCAGCTTCACATCAAATGCAATACAAAGCCCCAGAGCTTCCCTTAGAATTGATTTGACTTTAGCAAAGTTCCACGATGTCAGAGGTGAGACTGGAACTTAGGCCTTCTGATTTCAAAAATGGGAGATGATAATAACAGCATTTCCCTCACAGGGTGGTTGTGAAGATCAAATGAGATAATATGTCATGTGCTTTGCAAACTGTAAATGGTTGCTTTTGTTATCAGCATGATCTTTGGCTCCTGTGCCTTCATCACTCTGATGGATCTTCTATGGCAGACGGGAATGAGACAGATTGCCAGTGGTTTCCCTAACTTTCAGGGCAGCATCACTTACAGCATTTTTTGTATGTAGTTCAATGACTTTAACCTTTAGCAGTGGAAAGAGGTGGTGGGCCGGGGAAGGGAAGGATTTTGCTTTGCAAAAATGAAATCCTCTTTTCCCATTGATTTTCCTGGTAATTGACAGTCCCAACCAATAAGTCTGGGGCCCAAGATGTAATAACAATCATAGTTATCTCCATAAACCCAGGGAGCCAGGGACGCCAGCCAGTTCCCGGTGCCATAAGCACTGCTGGCTGCATAGTCGGAGCAGCCAAAGCCCAGCTGGGGGCAACACATGTCAGCTGTGGGAGAAGCTCAATATGGCCCAAGTCGGCTCAGGTGCTTGGCTCTGGGTAGCGGGAAGAGGAACTGATCAAACAGACGCTGATGGGGAGAAAAAGTGTCTGGACCTTGTAGCCATTGGAGAAACCAAGAGACCAAACCTGAGAAGGGAGAAAAGGATTGGTTTGAGACAATAAAACTGAGAAAATTTGGTTCAGAGAGCCAAAGAACAGATTAGGATAGAGAAAGATCTGGATGTAAGGCTCTAGACTCCATCCCTCTACTAAAAGGGGCCCTGATAATTAAGATATTTTTAAATGTTATTTTTAATTTTATTTTATTTTAATTATTTTAATTTTATAATTATTTATTATAATTTAATTA
The DNA here is from genome assembly GCF_048593235.1 of Sminthopsis crassicaudata. Classification (NCBI taxonomy): domain Eukaryota; kingdom Metazoa; phylum Chordata; class Mammalia; order Dasyuromorphia; family Dasyuridae; genus Sminthopsis; species Sminthopsis crassicaudata. The sequence continues at coordinate 448,186,808 of NC_133620.1, forward strand.
TAATTATTTTAATTTTTTTGCTGAGGCAATTGGGGTTAAGTGACTTGCCCAGGGTCCCACAGATAGGAAGTGTTAAGTGTCTGAGGCTGGATTTGAACTCAGGTCCTTCTGTCTTCAAGACTAGCCCATTACACTTGTCCACTGCCAAGTCCTACTGTCTCTCATATATCTATGAGCCTGATCATAGACAAAAGCTGAAAAGCAACTTAGAGCCTACCTAGGATATCTTTACCATTTTAAAGATACCCAACTGTTCTCGGTGACTTGTTCAAGGATATGCAAGTAATAATCATCAGCGGTGAGATTTGAACTCAAGTTCTCTGATTCTAGCTGGTGTCTTGTCAAATGTACCATGATGACTCCTAGAATAGGAATAGAAAAATAGAAATAGAAATAGAAAAGAAATAGAATAGAAATGGAAAAGAAATAATAGAAATAGAAAACACAAGGTGGTTTCTTGCCAAGTTTTGGGTAAATGGAATGTCTATAAACAAATCCTATTTGTTTCTCTATCACCAGAGAGATTCAATCTTAATTTCTGATTGATCAGGGGGTCTTGGTTCACATCATTTCTGATTGATCAGTGGGTCATGGTACACATTATTCATGACCTCAAATATTAAACTCTCCATTAGTAACTTGCCGCTTAGAGGAACCTAGAATCCATTTGTGAAAGGAAAACTCACAATTTGTAATGTAAATGGTGAATTTGTTGGTACTCTCCCCTTTTGTTGTTTCAGGATGCCCAGGGCACATCACAGGGGAGCAATGACTGACTGGGTGTTTCTTTAATCCTTTTCTGATTTACCAAGACTTGCTGGGTCAGCGGTTCCTTGAGCCCCAGTCAATGCAAAAAGATTTATGTTCAATCGTAGTTTCTGGTGCTGGGTCAGTCTCCACTCTTTTTACTTCCGAAATTAAATGCTCCAACAGGGCAGAGCATGGGCTGGTCTGTGTCTTCAGAGGAAATAAATCTTGACATGAGGGAGTTGCTCCCAAGGTATCCGTCCTAACTGGCTCGCCATTGATGCCTCCATTATTCACTGATGATTTCGTTTTTGTTCTAATTGAGCAGGATGTCAGAAAGGAGCCTCTAGAAGCAAACACAATACCATCCTTTGTAGACATGCTTAAATCAACCCACACACTGCAATAAAAACATCAGAATAAAAACCAGCCCCATAAACTCAGTCTCTGATAGCAGCCCCTCCATCTGGGCGAGCCAGATTGAAAGTTTGCACTTGGATCACTCGAGGAAACAAATGAAAAGAGCCTCAGTAGCTTGTCAGAGAGAACAGAAAGGCATGAAAAGCCCCTACAGAGAGACTGTGACTGAGAACCAGATGGCTAAAGGTGGGACAAGTCTTAGAAACCTGCAGTCCGGCCCAACTGGTTTTCTCTCTGGCCCTCACACGTGATAGTCATCTCCTAGCTCCATACCTTTGCCAAGGTCATCCCACGTGCTAGAATGCCCTCCCTCTACCTCATAGCATCCCTTATTTACTTCAAGGGAGAACGCAAGCACAGCCTTCTACGTAAAGCCTTTTTCTCCCTCCAAAACTACTGTGCACTTAATCATTACTGTCCAGTCATTTTTCAGTTCTTCATATCGTTATTTAAGGTTTTCTTGGTTAAGACACTGGAGGAGTTTGCCATTTCCTTCTCCAGCTCCTTTTACAGATGAGGAAACTGTGATATACAGAGTTAAGTGACGTTTGCAGGGTCACACAATTAGTAAGTGTCTGAAGCAGATTTGAACCCTTGAAGATGAGTCTTGCTAATTCCAAGGCTGGTGTTCTATCCATGTAGCCACCTACCTGCCTTGCCTTTGACTACCTTTAATTTATTCTGCATATACTTATATGTGTTCTGTGACAAAAAGTATTCTTGCACTCATTTTATTTGTCTCCCTGGCATCTTGCACAGTGCCTGGTAAAAAACAGGCAATTAATAAATATTTGGTGGTTGCTTGGTTGGTTGATTGACCTAACAAGGCATTTGGCAGAGAAAAAAAATACAGATTTTCAAGGCAACTGAGCAGCTTGCCCACAGTCAATCAGTCAATAAGCATTTATTAAGTACCTACTATGTGTCAGGAACTGGGTCCTGTACTGAGACTCAGATCTCTGCGATTTATCATGTAAATGGCATGCACCTAAAGTTTCAGATTGCTAGTGCCAACCTCGAAAACCTGCTTCCCCTGGCCAGGGGAGACAGATGGCTTCCTGGACTGTCCCCAGCAGCTTTCTGGAGGGAGAGAAAAAAGTAGCTGAAACCAAATATTCCCAGGCAAAAATTACTACCAGAGATAAGAGTTTATATTTCAAAGCCCTTCATATAAAATTATCTCCTTCAGTCCTCACATTGACCCTAAGAAATAAGTGAAATTTGTATCATTCTTATTTTACAGGACAAAGGGATTAAGTAACTTGACTTGCCCAAGATCACAAAGCTATTAAGTATTTGAAGAGTGATTTCAACCAAGATCTTAATTCCAAGTTCAGCACTCTAGCCACAATGACAACAGTGACTTATGATAGTCACCTTAAAGTGCTATATAAATGCTCTTATTTTCTTAGGGCATCTAGATGATAGAATGGAGAGAGAACTGGGTCTGGAGTCAGGAAGCCTCATGTTCATGAGTTCAAATCCAGCTTCAGACATTTACTAGCTTTGTGTCTCTGGGCAAGCATTTAACCCTGTTTGCCTCATTGATAAAATGAGCTGAAAAAAGAAATGGCAAAGTCCTCCAGTATCTTTGTCAAGAAAACCCTAAATTGGGTCACAAAGAGTCAGACACAATTAAAATACTCAGGAGCAAATTGTTTTTCTGGGTAGGGTGGGGGAGAGGAAAAGGGAACAGGTAGGAGAAAAGGAAAGAAATCCCTCATGCAGCTACGTAGTGCAATGTGTGGTCTGGGGGACTTGGAATTAGTAAGATCTAAATTTAAATACTGCCTCGTATATTCTGGGCAAGTTACCTAAACTCTTTCAGCCTCAATTTCCTTATCTGTAATATGGGGCCAGTCAAAGCACCTATTTTATGAGGCTTTGTTAAGGATCAAATGAGATATTCTCTGGAAAAGTTTTTACAAATTTTAAACTACTAAGTGAATTTAAAGTGAACTCTAGTTATTAGTAAATGCTTATCAATTGACAAAAACTAAAATACAATAAAAATTGTGGGGGGGTTGTGAGTGTGGGAGCAGGGGGGTGTCTCACTATCTATAAGTAGGCAGTGCAGAGACTGGGACATTCCCAGGGCAAGAGCTCAGAGGCCCTGAATCCCTGGCACAAAAATAGATGTAGAACAGAAATTCTCAAAATTCTGGGACCTAAAGACCATTGGGGGACCCTTTTGCTTTCATGATCTTCATGAAGAAAAGACTATTTTCATAATTATACTAAGACATTTGAAATTTTAATATAGCAAATATCAGTTGGGGTAATTCACAAAAACAAAGTTATTGGGGACGCCTTATAATTTTTAGGCTGTCAGTGAGTCCTGAGTCCAAAAAGAAAATGAGTTGGTTGGCTAAAACAAAAGGTAAATGAAAGCAGAATTAAGGAGAAGACTTGGCAAGGTAGATTGAAGCTAGACCATAGAAAGCTATCACTTCCCCTTTAAGAAATTTGGACTTCCTTCAAAGTGACATGTCTGATTCTGCTGCCCAGCTTGGAGTCACTCCTTAGGTGTCTTCTGGATATGTCAATGCTTTCAGAATCAAAAAAATCTGTGTTCTGATTCTGGCTATCACTGCCTGGGTAACCCAGGAAACTCACTGAGCCTCACTACACATTGTAATAACTGACATTTCTATAGTATATAAGTATCTGTCAGTCAAACAACCAACAAGAATTGAGGAGAAAGAGAGAAAGACAGAGAGACAGAGAGACAGGAGACAGAGATAGAGATGATAGCCAAATAGATATGTGGATAGACAGACAGATCGATAGATTGATAGAAGGATGGATGGATGAATGGATGTGTGGATTGATAGAAAAAAATAGATGGATAGATAGACAGACAGACAGATGGATGTGTGATTAGACAGAAAAACAGATAGATGATAGATAGATACATAGATGATGGATGGATATATGGGTGGATGTGTGGATAGATAAGTAGATAGGCAGACAGAAAGAAAGAAAGAAAGAAAGAAAGAAAGAAAGAAAGAAAGAAAGAAAGAAAGAAAGAAAGAAAGAAAGAAAGAAAGAAAGAAAGAAAGAAAGAAAGAAAGAAAGAAAGAAAGAAAGAAAGAAAGAAAGAAAGAAAGAAAAAGAAAGAAAGAAAGAAAGAAAGAAAGAAAGAAAGAAAGAAAGAAAGAAAGAAAGAAAGAAAGAAAGAAAGAAAGAAAGAAAGAAAGAAAGAAAGAAAGAAAGAAAGAAAGAAAGAAAGAAAGAAAGAAAGAAAGAAAGAAAGAAAGAAAGAAAGAAAGAAAAGAAGGAAGGAAGAAAGAAAGACCACTGTGTGACAGGCACTCCAGCTAGGTCCTGGAGATATGAATGCAGAAAATAAAACAATCCATCCCTGCTCATGAGGGCCTTCCATTCTAATTGCCAACAGTTGATACACTTTACTCATTAGAACTTCACCAGGCCATCTGATAGATGTTTTTATCCTCCTTTTACAGATGGAGAAACTGAGCCTGAGAGAAGTTAAATAACTTGCCTCTGGTCATTTCAGTGTTGCCAGAGATGGAATTTGAATTCTCATGTTTTTCTGACTCCAACTCCAGCATGAGTTTCATCATACCTCACACAGACCCATTCCTCCCACACTAACCAGTGTCTCTTCCTTCCTCTTTTCCAGCTCACTTACCTGCCCCCTCCTTGGGGTGAATGCCGATCTTCAGAGATGGGACTCGACTTTTTTCCTGTTTACAGTATCACCGCTTGTAGGATTGACTGTGAAACCCGTTACATTGTGGAAAACTGTAACTGCCGGATGGTTCACATGCCAGGTCAGTGACATCTTGGCCAGGAGGTCTGAGCTCCAGGAGCCAGGAGGGACAGGGAATGGCTTTCTGCTTCCTACTTTCACCTCAACTCTTTTCCTAAATACAGTCAGTGAGGTGATGTAATGGATTAAATGCTGACCTGGAATCAGGAAGACCTAAATTCAAATCCAACCTCAGAACCCTGGTCTGCCTCAGTTTTCCCAATTTTGAAATGGAGATAATAGGAATAAAAATTCTAATGTGCGGGATTGTGATAAGGATGAGTGAAATAATATTTGTAAAGTGCCTAGCCCAGTGCCTGGCACATAATAGACTATAAAATTCTTATTCCCTTCCCTGTTGTTGTTCCCAAAGCATGGATTCTTAACTTAGAGTCTGTGAGTTTGGTTTTTAAAAATATTTTAAATACTTTATTTCAATATAATTGATTTCCTTGGTAATCCTATGTATTTTTTAATGCATTTAAAAGCAGTCTTTTAAGAAAGGATCCAGAGGCATCACTAGACTTCCAAAGGGATCCAAGGGGATGATAAAAATTAAAACCCTACCCTAAATCATGATAGGAATATGATTTATTATTAGAAACCATATTCCATCTTCTTTACTACTCATTGGCGGTGCAAACTAAGAAAGGTCTCTTCTCTGAATGGGTTCTCCCCATGCTGGAGAAAGAATCACATGCAAGTTCCTGAGTTGTTTTATCACTGTTTTCTGTCCATGCAGGGGATGCCCCTTTCTGTACCCCAGAGCAGCACAAGGAGTGTGCGGAGCCAGCCTTAGGTCAGTACTCTCGACTATTTATTTCTCTCATAGGAAGGGAACAGGAAATTCTCCTTCTTTTGTAATGGTGGGAAAAGATCAGGAACGATGGCTCTGAGCATCTGGGCTTTCCATGAGACGTGTCTGATGGAAACAAATTAATGAGAAAAGGGAGGAAAGGAATGGGGAAAGGCCGGGACATGGAGAGAAGATGAAGAAAAAGGAGAGAGCTAATGAATAAAGAGAGAGATTAGGGATAGAGTGATAGTGAGTGGAGAGAGGTGGTAAAAGATGGACAGAGGTTTAGGTGTTGGAGAGAGAAAGGTGCAGAAAAAGCCAAGATGAGAGAAAGCCAAGAGGTAGTGAAAAGAGGGGAAAAAGATGCCCAGAAAAGAGAGAAGTCCAAGAGCCAGATGATGGAGAGAGAATGGGAAATGGAGAAAACTCAGTGAATGGCGAGAAGTAAATGAGGAGCAGAGGGTACCCAAAGAGCCGGTTGATGGAGAGAGGATGGGAAATAAAAATAGGAAGGATTAAAAGATGAAAAGATAGAAAGAAATGGTGGCCAGAAGATGTAGACAAAAGATAGTGAACTAAGGATCACATGAGAATATTAGTTAGTTAGTGAATAGGAAATAGAAAGAGGAAGGGCTAGAATATGGAAAGAAAATGAAGAAAAAGTGAGAGAGAACCAAGGGATTAAGAGAAGATGAAGAATGAAGTTAGGATGAGGGGAAGGAGGGAAGATAGGGAGTAGAAAGAGGTAATGGACAATAATTGGTTTCCTTTATAATCCTTTGCATTTTCTTTTTATGCATTTTTTTTGAAGAGGTCCATAGATTTTACTAGACTAAACATTAAGAACCCTGCCCTAAAGCATGAGAGGACTAGGGTGAGAATAGGAGTGGAGAGATATTTGGGAAATTAGAAGAAGGAAAATATAGATTTGGAGAATAGAAAGAAAGTTAAGAGATGGGAAGAACACAAGGGAAGAGGACAAGACAAAGAAATAGACAGATGTTAGGAAGTAAAGAGAGAAATGAGAAACTGAGAAAGATCTAGGAAAAAAACCAGTCAGAGTCACAAGCTTTACTGATGGTAGGTGGGGTCACCTTCAGACATGAAAGATGGTACATTACGAAGAAGATGAGTCTGCTTTTTACATGATTGATTTAACACAAAGAGGACTCCATTCCAGTTATCTTACGTGAGCTACGGTCCCATGGCCCCAAACCTTGGCCTTCCTGGCACACATCCAGGCCTCAGAAAAGGCAGGAATAATGATGATCATTCCTGGAGAGCCTGCTGGGAGAAATAACGAGCAGTCCATCCAAGGCCCTGAATATGCCTCCTCTCCGAAGCAGTCTTGCCCAGCACTTCACAAAGCGGTTTCCAAACACATGAACAGAGAGAATTTTTAAGCAATGTCTAACTCTTTTTAGCGGCTTCAGAGGAGACTTCTGAGTGGCTAGAAGCCAGAGGGAGGTAGTTCTGGACTCACGTTTTGATCCCCCCGGAGCAGTGGGGAGCCTACTGTGTGACTGGGGCTAGGGGTGGGTGAAGGGAGAGGAAACAACAATTGGCAAAGATCTGGAAACTTTTCTGAATTAAGAATCTGATAGAATCCACACTGCCCAAAGGACCAGACAGTGTGGTGCCGAGAAAAAAGTGCTGGATTTGGAATGAAAAGGCCTGATATCAAATCGGGACTCTTCATGCCTTTGGGCAAGTCAATGAACTCTCTCAGGGCCTTATTTTCCATATCTTTAAAATGAAGGGTTGGATTAGATGGCCTGTGAATTCCCATCAGCTCTTATTATGATCCTCTTTTTAAAAAATGATACAGAGGAGATTTAGAAATAGGAAGAAAGAAAGAAAATATCAAAGATAAGAGTAAAGTTTAATGCTTCTATCACTTGATTCATGGGCACCATATGCCACAAAGCAGAGATTTCAGGTGGATAAATCTAACATGAACTGTCTCTTTTCCACTCTCCCTGTAAGAAGCTAAAGGGACAGAAGGAAACAAAACCCACACAACTTATTGGCTCTGAAATCCCTTGGATAATTCGCTATGCAGTGGTGCTCAGCATCAGTCCTGCATTGGGTACTACCATATTGGAATCAGTTGTTGCCCATTTTAGAGATGGGAATATAGACTCTTGAGGGATCCCTGAGGAGCCAAGCATCTCATGAATGAGCATCCTTCAGGGCAAGGGGTCCTCAAGGTCCAATCCTCACTGCTCCATTTGTAAGCTAGTGAGTTTCCCACATGAAGAAGTATTCAAACTAAGTGGGTGACCACCATTTGAACTGAGTGCTGCCTGTCTCTCTTCCCTAGGTCTACTTGCTGAAAAGGACAGTAATTACTGTCTCTGCAGGACGCCCTGTAACCTGACCCGCTATAATAAGGAGCTCTCCATGGTGAAGATTCCCAGCAAGACTTCGGCCAAGTATCTCGAGAAGAAATTCAACAGATCAGAAAAGTATATCTCGTGAGTAAAATGGATGAAAAATATGTATGAGCTAGAGAGAGACAGGTGGAGACAGGAAATGGGTAAGGATCATAAAGGTGTACAGACAGGGAAGCCGATGGCACAAATCTTCCTTCATGAGGGGAAAAGTTAGATCAAAAAATATGTTGCCCTCTCTAAAAAAAAATGGGACAGATCATTCATATATATTTTGTTCTTTAAGACATAATCAGACGTGAACTATATCACCCTAATCAAGTCTCTTAACCTTCTACTAAATCACAGACCAGCTGAAATCTCCATTGATATAAAGGAATCTTCCCCACCCTGATAAAACCATAATCCTTTCTTGTCTTCTTGAGGCTTCTGTCATGTTCACTCTGAATTATGTAGTAAATATTATTGTTCCCATTCTTCAGATGAAGAAGCTCAAGTCCCTCAGTAACTGACAAAAGTCTCCTGACTTCTGCTATGATGCTCCCCAAAAGCTGTCACCAATCAGGCTCCAGGAGCTCTGAAATGGTGACCCACTCCCCCCTCCCACCTTTTGTTCTCCTACAACTACAGCTCCCTGGGAGATGTGCGCTTTGAATCTCTCTGCAAGCAGACTCTATTGAGAGAAGGAACAGCAGGATTTGCCAAGCCCTGCTGCTTTGTAGATATTCTCCGGGAGCACAATTACTTTGACTGCTGAGATGTGTCTTGGTGCCTTGTCTGCTTCCTAGTGCAAAACAGGATGGATTAATTTCCACCAGAAGCTCCCTCCCAATCTCCCACCTTCCTCTTTACAGCCCTTCCTACCAAGCTAGGGCTGCTAAATACAGTCCCTGGCATGAGGAACCTCCCTGCAAAAGCCCAAGCACTGCCTGCCTGATGCGTGGCAGGAGGAGGGGAATGAAGTTCCAAATCCCAGCATCAGAATGCAACTCGGTGGGGCAATGGGTACAACTCTAGACTTTGAGGCAGTATGACCTGAGTTCAAATCCTGTCTAAGATATTTATATCTGTATCTCCTAGGTGAGTCATGTAGCTTCTTTATATCTCTATTTCCTTATCTAGAAAATATCTAGATATCCTTATCTAGAAAATATCTAGATATCCTTTTCCTTATCTAGAAAATAAAAACAATGGCATTTACCTCTTAAGCTCATTAAGAGGATAATATATTTATAAAGTATTTTGCAAATCTTAAAATTTGGTTAATTTGCTAGTTGTTAATATAGTTATTATTCCATTTCACCCCCAGCTGAGAGGGAGGATAAATGGAGTGCTAAAAGACTTATGGGCATCTAGATGGCACCATAGTGAATAGAGTACTGGACTCAAAAAAACTCATCTTTGTGAGTTTAAATCCAATCTAAGACATTTACCAGCTGTGTGATCTTGAGCAAGTCACTTAACTCTGTTTGCCTCAGTTTCCTTATCTGTCAAATAAGCTGGAGAAGGAAATGGCAAACCACTCCAGCTTGCTCTGCCATTTCCTTCCCCAGCTAAAGACTGAAATGACTGAACAGCAACAAAAAGGGGCTTGTGGCTAATATTTGACTTATGTCCACCCTACACAAGTCTGAGCTCCTATGCCTCCAGAGTAGACTGAAAAAGAGCATTGGTGCCCCTGGTATGTTTTCATCCACAAAGAGCTTTCAGCCCTTGCCATCCCACTTAAATTTAAACTTAAACAATGCTTTATCACAGAGTAAATTCCACGTGCCCCTGAAAGCAGATTTTTCTGGTCTTAAAGATACATGTATTAATTTTTTTAAAATAACCTTAAAAAGCATCCCTCTCAATGAGCCTGTTTATTCACTCAAGGAAAATGTCCAGCTCTTACCCTGAGAGCACAATTCCATGGACCTGGAGGTCGGATTAGACAGATATAAGGAAAAGAGAAGTAAAGGAAAAAAGGAAAATTAGTAAAGGAAAAAGAGAAAAGAGAGTTGGGTAGCCTGCTGCTTATACGCTTCTAAATATTCCTTCAACAGAGAGAACATTCTCGTTCTGGATATATTTTTTGAAGCGCTCAATTATGAGACAATTGAGCAGAAGAAAGCATATGAAGTTGCAGCCTTACTTGGTAAGCCAGATTTGCTATTCATGTCTTTCTAAAAATCTCGCCAGAGATGGAGGTGGGTGGGTGGTGACGCTGTGGGAAGGCAGGGATCTCTCTGGTATCCTGCCAGGGAGTGCCACTGAAAATGCTTGGCCCGGAGTCAGACCATCTAGGTTCCAAACTTAGATCGATCCTGCAGCAGTCACTTAATCTTTGTGAACCTCAGTTTCATAATCTGTAAAATGGGAATAATTGACATATGCACACCTCACTTATAAGAAAAAACAACTTTATAAGTCTTGGACAGCTCTAAGAATGAGTTGTTCTTGTTATTTTGTGAAGCTTATGCTATGTTTTCCTAACCCAAGAAATGGGGAATCTTTGTGTTTTATTTCTAAGTCGGTTAGCCAACAAGCATTTATTAAATGCTTGTTGTATGTCAGGTTCTGTACTAAGCACTTAAACTTCTTAAGAAGGGCAGCTAGGTTATACAGTGGTTAGAGCACCAGCCCTGGAGTCAAGAGGATCTGAGTTCAAATCTGGCTTCAGATGCTAACTAGCTGTGTGACCCTAGATAAGTCATTTAGCCCTGATGTCTTAAAAAAAAAAAAAAAAAGGCATTAAAAAAAAAGTCATGTACTATGGTGGGAACAGCATGACCTGGAAATCAGAAGACCTTAGATCTCTGCCCACATCCCTCATTAAATAACCTCAGGCAAGTAAATCTCTTTCCCTGTAGTAGTTTGTTCTGTCCTCTATAACAATAATAATAATAACTAGGATTTATGTAGTGATTTAGGTTTTCAAAGCATTATTACATTATTTCATTTGATATTCAAACCTGTGAGAAACAGGTGTTTAGTAGTAGTAGTAGTAGTAGTAGTAGTAGTAGTAGTAGTAGTAGTAGTAGCAGTAGTAGTAGTAGTTGAGGAAACTAGGGCTGAAAGGTTGTGACTTACTCAGGATCTGATTCTGAGGTAGGATTTGAATTCAGTTCGTGCTGATTCTATGATCCTTCACTCCAGAATTAATGTTCTGAAATGGGGGGAAAGAATAGTAGCCCTCAGAGAAGAGCCCCTAGGAGACAGGAACTGGAAAGAAGGCAGAAGAGCAGACTGGGTATGTCCCACCTATGGAGACCCCTACATCAGAAGGCCCAAAAGTTAGCTCTGGGTAACCCAGAAAAGGGCAAAATGAGGGCTCTCATTGTCCCCTCCTTCTCTGGCCCTTCATTGAAATGTGTGTGGTTTGATGTTACCTATAAAATGATAAGTTCCCACAGTTCCATAGGCCATTTGACACTAGTTTCCCCCAGAAACTCAAAGCACAATTTTGAGGGGCCTGTAACAGGCCTCTGGAAAGTGTGTGAAATCAAAGAACTTTGCCCATCTTTAATATCAAAACATTCAAAATTTTAAAAACATGATGAATTACAGAATTCTATGACTTCAGAAGAATTTCAATAGATGCTTACCTTTACAAAAGAGTTCCAAGTAAATATAAAAAAGAATCTTCTCAGTGTTTAGTTTCTACTGGGATTATAGCGCAAAGAGATCTTAAAGGAGATCTTTAATGTGCACATGTGCAAAAATGTTTGTGGCAGCCCTTTTCGTAGTGGCTAGAAACTGGAAGATGAATGGATGTCCATCAGTTGGAGAATGGTTGGGTAAATTGTGGTATATGAATGTTATGGAATATTATTGCTCTGTAAGAAATGACCAGCAGGAGGAATACAGAGAGGCCTGGAGGCTTACATGAACTGATGCTGAGGGAAGTGAGCAGGACCAGGAGGTCATTATACACAGCAACAGCAAGATTATATGATGGTCATTTCTGATGGTTGGGACTCTTTCCAACAGCAAGGTGATTTAGACCAGTTCCAGTGATATTGTGATGAAGAGAGCCATCTGCAACCAAAGAGAGGACTGTGGGAACTGAGTGTGGAGCACAACACAACATTCTCACTCTTTTTATTGTTGTTTAATTGCATTTAATTTTTTTGTAATTTTTTCTGATTTGATTTGATTTTCTTAGTGAGATAATGTATAAATATTGTATAAATAATTGTATAAATATGTATGCATATGTTGGATTTAACATATATTTATTTATATATATATATATATATATATATATATATATATATATATATACATATACATATACACACACACACATATGGTTTTTTATTTACCAGATATATGCATGGGTAATTTTACAGCATTGACAATTGCCAAACCTTTTGTTCCAATTTTTCCCCTCCTTCCCCCCACCCCCTCCCCCAGATGGCAGGTTGACCAATACATTTAACATATATTTCTACCATATTTAACATATATTGGATTACTTCCCATCTAGAAGAGGACATGGGGGAAGGGAGGGGAAAGTGGAACACAAGATTTTGCAAAGGCTAATGTTAAAGAATTGTCCATGCATATGTTTTGAAAAATAAAAAGCTTGAATTTTAAAAAGGAGCCTTCTAATAGAAATGTCCCAAAGTGAAATAAGGTGTCTTGGTAAGTACTAAGCTCCCCATCACTGAAAATATCACACTTAGTAGAAGAATACTATTGGAAATGAGGTGGATATATGTGTTTATACACATCAGTGGAATCAAATTCAAATAAAAAGGGATTACCAAACCATACATAAGGATCCCTGGAGAGAACATATTGATTCAGAAAACCACTTCCTAACATCATCTATGATCTATTGCATTTCTTATGTAAGTTGTTAGATATTTCCCAATTATAGTTTAACCCAAAGGCCACATGTTTGACACCTTATGAGTTTATGTATCAGATACTGTGCTAAGGTCTGGGAATATAAAGGCAAAAGATAATCCCTACTCTCAAAAATATAATTTTAAAGGTGATTTTCACAAAGTCAAGGGATATCAAAGTTGGAATGGATCCCCTCTTCCTCTAAGCTTTGTAGAGTAACCCAGACCTGAAAAAGATATCCCTTCTATAATACATTAAACAAATGGCCATGTAACATTGCTAACATGCCTCCATTGAAGGGGAGCTCCCTACTTCTGGAGACACCCATTCCACTTTTTGGATAGTTAAAATTGAACCAGGTTAATCCTGGAAATGTTAAAATGTAGAATATTCTATAGAAGAGGTATTAGAACATAGCATATATGTCAGTTTTAGAAGAAGCATTAGAACAAAGAATTGTTAGAATATAGAACGTTAGCTCTAGAAGAAACTTTGGAACATAGAATGTTAGACAACAGAGTTGTTAGAACAACCATTAGCTCTGAAAGAGACCTTGGAACATAGAATGTTAGAACACAATATTTTAGAACATAGAATGTTAGAACACAATATTTTAGAACATAGAATGTTAGAACACAGTATTTTAGAACATAGAATGATAGAACACAGTATTTTAGAACATAGAATGATAGAACACAGTATTTTAGAACATAGAATGTTAGAACACAGTATTTTAGAACATAGAATGATAGAACACAGTATTTTAGAACATAGAATGATAGAACACAGTATTTTAGAACATAGAATGATAGAACACAGTATTTTAGAACATAGAATGTTAGAACACAATATTTTAGAACATAGAATGTTAGAACACAGTATTTTAGAACATAGAATGATAGAACACAGTATTTTAGAACATAGAATGTTAGAACACAGTATTTTAGAACATAGAATGATAGAACACAGTATTTTAGAACATAGAATGTTAGAACACAGTATTTTAGAACATAGAATGATAGAACACAGTATTTTAGAACATAGAATGTTAGAACACAGTATTTTAGAACATAGAATGATAGAACACAGTATTTTAGAACATAGAATGATAGAACACAGTATTTTAGAACATAGAATGTTAGAACACAGTATTTTAGAACATAGAATGATAGAACACAGTATTTTAGAACATAGAATGATAGAACACAGTATTTTAGAACATAGAATGATAGAACACAGTATTTTAGAACATAGAATGATAGAACACAGTATTTTAGAACATAGAATGTTAGAACACAGTATTTTAGAACATAGAATGATGATAGAACACAGTATTTTAGAACATAGAATGATAGAACACAGTATTTTAGAACATAGAATGATAGAACACAGTATTTTAGAACATAGAATGATAGAACACAGTATTTTAGAACATAGAATGATAGAACACAGTATTTTAGAACATAGAATGATAGAACACAGTATTTTAGAACATAGAATGTTAGAACACAGTATTTTAGAACATAGAATGTTAGAACACAGTATTTTAGAACATAGAATGATAGAACACAGTATTTTAGAACATAGAATGATAGAACACAGTATTTTAGAACATAGAATGATAGAACACAGTATTTTAGAACATAGAATGATAGAACACAGTATTTTAGAACATAGAATGTTAGAACATTGAATTTTAGAGCTGAGAATATTAAAACTAAGAAGGACCTTGTAGAACATCTAATCTAACGTCTCACTTTCACAGAGGAAAAAGGCAACTTGTCCAACCCCGACAATCAGTTGGATTGGAACCAAAGTCCAGTGATTTCCAGACCAGCTCCTTCCACTATAACTATTATTCTCTATCTGGCTTGGAGTCCATAGCAGGAAAAGCAGCCATGTAAAAATAGTTGTTGATTCTAGACTGAAATTCTCTAATATGATTGAAACCCTAAGAATGCAGTGGATGAAAGCATTTTATGTGTTTACTCATACAGAATTGCCTTATTTATCTTTGTATCTTACCTAATATCGGGCATGTAGTGGGCACTTAAAATGTGCATCGAATGAATGAAAGGAGATTGAATTACCCCAAATTCCAAATCAATGAGCCTCACTTTAGTGAGGTTTTACTGGATCACTGTTTCCCTGTGTGAATTCTAGTCAGTTCAATTTAACAAGTTTTATTGAGAATCTGTTTGTTATATGTAATGTTAAAGGCTCTTTGAATCTTCAGAACAGAGCATCATGGAATATCAGAGCTGGAAAGGCCTCGGAGATCACCTGACTCACTCACTTTTCTTTAAGAGGAAGAAATGAAAGCAGATGGAGAAAGGGATGGGGTTGGGGAGGAGACTCCCCCAAAGTCACCTAGTTTGATTGACTGCAGGGTCAGCATCTCAGTCCAGTACTTTTGCATCCACCACCTTACCTTGACCTAGGCCTGGACCCTGAAATTCAGGGGAAACAACAGACAATGAAATCTCTTCCCCATTGTAGGGGGCAGAGGAGCAGAGTAAGATGGGTATCCCATTCCTACCCGTGCTCCCATCTTCTGTTCTGGGTGGCAAAATGGACAGAACACTATATTTAGAATCAGGAAGAAATGGTTTCAAATCCTGCCTCAGACACTTACTAGCAACATATCCCTAAGGAAAAAAAGAAAATACTTCTCTCTCAAGCTCAGTTACTTCATCTATAAAATGGGGACAATAATAAGACCTATTTCACAGGGTTATTGTGAAATGAGATGACATAAAATGTTTTGCAAACCTCAAGATGCTATAGAAATGATAGTATTATTTGTTGCTGTTTAGTCATATTTTTTAGTTACATGGGACTTTTTGTGACCCCTTTTGGGGTTTTCTTGGCAAAGATACTGGAATGGTTTGTCATTTCCTTCTCCAATACATTTTACAGATGAGGAAACTGAGGCAAACAGGATTAACTAACTTGTTCAGGATGAACCAGCTAGTAAGTTTCTGAGGCTGGATTTGAACTCTGAAAAATGAATCTCCCAAGTAGTTTGGTGCAGTGTCAAGGATGCTGGATTTAAATCAAGTAATCTGGGTTCAAAAGCTGGTATTTACTACTGTTGTGTCCTTAAACGAGTCATCAAACCCTTTGAACCCCAGTTTTTTTTGACCCTCTCAGTCAACTATGGATTTATTTCGGCCATCTGGAAGTTATGTTTTCTTGTTCTTGTTTGTCATTCATTCCTGAAGAGGACCAGGATATCAGGGAGGTGATGAGAAGACATGAAAACAAACTAGATTTAAGTGAGGGAGGGCTGCGCAAGGTCACCTGCCTCACTTTCCCCTCCAGAACCTTCTGGTCCAGTAGCCAGATAGACATCAGGAGGATGGAAATGGTCCTGATGGACTGGAAAGCCTTTTTAAGCTAAGCTAAAGTCTTCAACAGGTCTCAGTGTGTCTGAGACAGCACCTAGTCAGTGATTAAATGTAAGAACTGAGGCAAAAGATGGCCTTTTTTTCTGCCATATGTTCTCTTATAAAGAAGGAACATCTAGCTCTCATTCAATGGGAGAACAACAGCGGCAATGTAGATTCTATAATAATGACTGCATGCAAATTGTGAGGGCTAATCTTGACTCTCATCCCGACCTGGGCTTCTTTCTTGTTCTATATGATGGTTTCTCCTTCTCCAGACAGATCTGTCTGGAAGACAGATCCTCCAAAAATCTCCAGAGGATTTTTGGGAAGGTCTTAAAAGATAATATACATGGCCACGTCCCACAAAAGCTACCTTCCTGAGAAAAATAAAAATGGGCTTTTCTCTCTTCTCTCTACAGGGGACATTGGTGGTCAGATGGGATTGTTTATCGGTGCTAGTATCCTTACAATCCTAGAGCTCTTTGATTACATTTATGAGGTAAGATTAATGCTTATTTTGAAATGTCTATGAGATGTGATGCTCCCAGATGCTGGCCTGTAGGCCTCTTCCAACACTACAATCCCCACATTTACAGAACCAGGCCATAAGATCTACTGTTCCACAAACCATGGGAAGATGAGCATGGTTCTGTGGACAAAGCACTGACTCAAGAGTCAGAGATCTTGAATTCAAGTCCCACTTTTAATGCGTGCTATGTGGGTAAGCTTGGATAAGACACCAAAGCTTCCTCATCTGTAAAGTGAATGAGCTGAGACAGGCGGCCTTTGGGATTTCTTCTACTTCTCGATCTTGGATACTGTGACAAACCATCCCCACTGATCCTTCCCTTCAGTCCTGCCTGCCCCCAAGGACTTCTGGCTAGACCTTTAGCCCATCAGCAATAACAGTTACTGAAATCTCTCTGTGAGTAGAGCTCTACACTAGACACAGTGGGAAAGAAGAAAGAACACGGTCTCTGACATTAAGTAGTTACAATGGGTGTGATCATGTGGATCCTGAAGGACTCAAATTAAAGGTCAAGGCTGAGCCCAAGACAGAATGAAATGCCCCTCCCTCCCTCCCTCTTCTTCTCCCTTCCTTTGTTTCCCCTGGCTTTCCTTCTGTGCTCCCCTTACCTTTCGTCTCATTTCCCTTCTTTCCTCTCTTTTTTTCTTTCTCCTCTTTTATTTTCTCTCCTCCTTTCCCTCCCCTTTTCTATTCTCTCTTCTTTCCTATACTCCCATTTCCTTTCTCCCACAATACCCACCATTCAAACTTGCCTAATTTTGTTTCCAGTTTCAGCCTCCAACTAGAAAAAAAAAGCTCCAGTTTCTGGATGTGTGTGTATATATATATATATACATATATATATATATATATATATATATATATATACATATATATATATATATATATATATATATATGTGTGTGTGTGTGTGTGTGTGTGTGTGTGTGTGTGTGTGTGTGTGTGTGTTTATTTCCATGCTGCCTATTCTGAACAATATCCACCTTAGAAAAACCCCATGTAGAGATTGGTATCTGTGGCAATCTGTGCACTAAATGCACAAACCTATGTATTTATAAGTATAAATGTGTATATGAATGCATTTCTCTAAGCCCCAGGCCAATGGCTCACCTATTCTGAACAACATACAGTACAGAAAAATTCCATTTTAGCCTAGAGAAGGTTTGAAGGTTTTCTGCCAGAAGATCAAGTGTGTTAAGCCATTTTCTCCCACCTTGAACTAATAGGTTTTTACTTTATCTTATGCTGTATGTGTGTATATATGTGTGGAATAAAATAATATTTATGCCATATATATATATATAATTCCATATATATATATATATATATATATATATATATATATATATATATATATATAAAATTCCATATATTTCCCATATATATGTTCCATGTACATATAAGTATGTATATGCACTATATATATATATATATGTATATATATATATATATATATACACACACATTTAATGTATGTGTATGCACTTATTTATTTGTTTGTTTTGTTTTATTTAGTCAACCTTAGTCTAAAGCCACCCTCCTATTATATATGGCAAGGCTTCTTAAACATTTTCCACTCACAACCCTTTTTCAACCAAGAAATTTTAAGTGACCTTGGGTATAAAGGTATATAAAATAGGAATACAAGTCAAACATGTATTGATAACAAATCATACTTTTGTGATCCCCCACATTCAGCCCATGGTAGGGGTTCATAAGCTACAGTTAAGGAAACTGAGGTGGAAGGTGTGATAATTTTGTGTGGTCCTAATTTTTGAGCCCATGCAAATCTGTTTTTTTTTTCAGCTGATAAAAGAGAAGTTGTTAGATCTACTTGGAAAAGAGGAAGAGGAAGGAAGTCACGATGAAAACGTGGTAAGAAGGGATTGTGGGCTGAAGGTTTGTGGGGATTTTGTTTAAATAAAAATCAAGCCAGCCAGAGCTAATGGGATGAACCTTCAGATTTCCTCCTGTAGGTCAGAACTTCCCAGAGATCCCAAAAAGTAAAGGCATATTCCGTGCCTTCAGTGAGCACTTTTCCACCCAGGTTCCTCTGAGCATACTGAGGATTTTGTTCTGTGAAAGGGCAGGTCTACCAGCTGACCTGAGATTGCCTTTTTCTGGTGGTTTCAAGGCCCCAGGAGCTTCAGGAGACATGCCCTTCTTCATTCAGAAATGGAAGGCCTGTCTTTCCCAATGAGAACCTCAGTATTTCATTCTCAAAGTAGGACAAATCAGAAAGGTGCCGTGTGCATTAGCTGAGCGAGCATCCTTGAGGATATGGAGCACCGGAGTGCAAACCTCAGCTACATTGATTGCGGCCAAATTAACAGGTCCAAGGGAGCAGTTCACAGGCCACCTTCCATTACAAGCTAATGCTAATCAGGTGTTAGCAGGAGCGAGGGAAAGAACTTGATCACCCGGAGGAACGATCTGCCTTACAGGAAAGGCAAATAGAAATCAAAGTTGCCCTAAATGTTGACTTCCCCCATCGCCAGATCCTTGAGATTCAAGGAAATCTGAGGTTTACGCCACAAATGAGTTAAGAAGTCAAATGAAATCTCTCTCTCTCTCTCTCTCTCTCTCTCTCTCTCTCTCTCTCTCTCTCTCTCTCTCTCTCTCTCTCTCTCTCTCTCTCTCTCTCTCTCTCTCTCTCTCTCTCTGTCTCTCTCTGTCTCTCTCTCTCTGTCTCTCTCTGTGTCTCTCTCTGTCTCTGTCTCTCTCTGTCTCTCTCTCTCTCTCTCTCTCTCTCTCTCTCTGTCTCTCTCTCTCTGTCTCTCTGTCTCTCTCTCTGTCTCTCTCCTGACTCAGTTCACAGTCCTCTGACATGATATTCAGTACTCTCTTCTTCTAAATATAGTCTGTTCCCAGATCTTTGTCCATAACCAGAGCAGTAACTAGAAGTTTTTGAACCCGGGGCAAGAAGTATAAACTATGCTCATGACAAGCAGTACCAAAAATGTCTTCTGGAGGCACTGGGCATGAAAGGGACAGCTGGAAAGGAGCTTCCCTGAAATAGAAAGCTTTACCATCTGATAGTTTTCTATATTAATTATTCTTGCTAAATAGATTGTAATGTTCCTTATTTCTAGAGTGCTAAATGACTGCAAGTGCTAAAAAGAACTCTCAGAATTCAGCAGGCTGTGATAAAGCCTCAGTCACTCTGCCTAGTTATAACTAAATTATAGCCTTAGATGTCTCATCATGGCATAATGGACTGGGCACTGGCCTTGGACTCAGACATAACTGGATACAGATCTCTCCTCAGATCCACACTAGCTTTGTGACACTGGACAAATTATCTCTCTGGTCCTCAATTTTCTTATCAGTAAATTGAAGATGGGGTCAATTTAATGATTCCTAAGATCACTTCCAGGTGAACTGGCGATCCTGTTATACTATGATTTCCTCAATCCCAATATGTCCGAGCTGAATTAATCATCATTTACCTCCTCCTCTCTATCCCAGATTTTTTAAAAGAATTATTTCATTCCTAATGGTTATTACCCAGAATCCTAGGCTAGAAACCTAAAAATCACCTTGGACTCTTTTTTCTCTGTCCCTTACAAACAATGTTGCTAAAGTTTTGATTTTTCTTTTGTGGTATCTTCCCACATTCATCCCTTCCTCTCCATTCCTTTGCTACCATTGCAGTCCAAACTCTTCTCATTTCATGCCTGGATTACTGCAACAGCCTCACAGTTAGTTCTTGGACTCATCTCTTTCCATTCCTGGCAATCCTGTACACTTCTGCCAAACTAATCTTCCTAACAAACCCCATATATGCAGCACAGAAAAATGGAAGAACCCAGATTCAAGTCCTTTTCCTGTGACTTGGTACCTGTGAGACCTCTGTGAACCTTAACTTCCTACTCTGGAAAATAAGAGATTTGGATTACAGCAATGGATTTAAAAATAAAGAACTGGACTATGAACCTTAATTCTCCTTCTTATTGCTTCTGTGATCTTGAGCAAATCTAGGGTTCAATTTCCCCATCTACAAGATGTAGTAGATGGTCCCTAAGGTCCAGTCTATGATCCCATCATTCTCCTACTCAAGAACACTTTGAGGGTTCCTTTATAATGATCAAATCAAATCCAGATTGTGTGATGTTGGATAAGTCATTTCTTTGGACCTTTTATTCTCTAAAATACAAATAGTTCAAAAAAGTCTATGTGGTACTTTCTAGCTCCAACACACTACTCAACTATTCAAAGCCAGGTTCTCTAACTTCAAATTCACTATATTTTCTACTATACTATACCCTCTCCCTCAGCCCAAATTCTAAAGCCCTCCCCTAATCTACCTCCTATCTATCTTCTCAGTCATCCTCTGCTCCACTTAAGCCAATCTCCTGATGGCTACATGGTCCTTCCTTCTTGATCATTCCAGGCCCCATACCTTTGCTCAAGCTGTTTTTGTAACCTAGAATGCCCTCCCTTTTCCCTTCTGACTATCCAGAGCCTTTCCATCCTTCAAGAGCCACTCAGAAGTCAAACCACAGAATCAGAGAATCTGAGGGTCAGGAAGGACCTCAGTGTTCTTTGTCTGACTTATACTCTAAAAAGACTGTAAATGCTCATCTCATCTCAATACCAAGATCTCTAATGATGGAGAACCTGTCACCTGGCAGCCTCTTCTTCCACATTTGGACAGCTCTCATTCATAGTTAGACTTCAAGCGAAAATTTTCCTCTTTAAGTTCACATTTCTTCCTCCTAATTTTGTCCTCTTGGACCAAACAGAACAAGCTTAATCTAAATACATACGTTACAGCCCTTCGTGTACTTTCTTGGTTTGGTTTTGGAGCATTTGGGGTTATGTGACTGGTCCAGGACCACACAGCTAGAGACGGAGACTAAATCTGAACTGACGCCTTCCTGACTTCAGGGCTGCTCTATCCACCCAGCTGCCCCAACCCTTCATATGCTTGAAGGAAGTTATTGTGGCCACCATCTCCTCATTGCCTCAGCACTAAATGACCCTTCTCTTTGCTATTCTAATAGTTCCTGCCATCAAGTCTCTTTCCATGATTAACACCAACACACACACACACACACACACACACACACACACACGCACACACACACTCCCTTTTCTGAACTTCCATTGCACTCACTACCACAGAGTTTAAAGCTTAATTGGTCTGCTGCATGTATATTCACCCTGTCTGCCTTCTAGACTGAAGACTCTATGAAGACATTTGGGGATTCCCCATAGCCCCTAGAACAGTGCCATACTCAGAACAGACATTCAAAGAACTTGTGTTCATTAGCTCATGTTTTTTCCTTTTCTCCCTGTCCTGCCTTCTTTCTCTTTCTTCCCATTCTCCCTTTCTATGCTTCCTCTTGCCCGGATCTGGCCCTCAGACCTGTCACTGGTTCCTTTCAACACACTAAAGTTGGATGGGTCCCTCAGTGCTGGGTGGTCCTCCAACCAGGGTCTATCACCACATTGCATCAGCTGGCCTCCACTCTCCCTGCCTGAAGCACCTCATTTAGTTCCCTTCTACCTTCCTACCCTCACTCAAGCTTTAGCGGAATACTTCCCCAGAGCTCAATCTTTTTCTCTGAGCACACAAAGGAACGGGGCTATTCATATGTTTTATGCCATCTCCTCAGGCTACAGTTTTTACCTCCCATCTCTCGTGCCCCATTCTACACAGAGTTGACCTTACAAGGTTCATACAATCAGAGAGTGCTTTTATATTTTGAAACCAAGTAGACCTAGCACTCTGAGCTATCCAGGTGCACCAGAAACGGGTTTCCCATTTGTTACCTTGAAGTGGTCATGAAGACACATGACCACTGTCTTCTTGAAATCCAAGTTCACCTACTTCTGATCCCTGGACTTCTAGAGAGCTCTCGCAGGGGCTCCTTCATCCAGCGCATCCCTCTGATGAGAATTCAATAAGACATCCTCTTTAGAGTGATCATAGGTTTGAATCATGAAGACAGCCCATGGCCTTCCCTTCCCCCTCTGCTCCTATCGATCTGGGCGGCTCAGTAGTCCCCAGAGGAAGCTAGAGACAACCTTCCAAACCTATGAACCCTGTGAACTTTCCCCTCTTTCCTCCTCCCTTGCTTTTCTCTCCATCCTCTCTCTTCTGCTGCCACATTCTTCTACATTAAACATGTGGAATGCTATGGGGGAAAGACTGCTGGATGTTCAATGAGTTCAGACCCCAGCTTGGCTACTTCCATCACATGATCTTGTTTCTTAACCTTCACAGCTTCTGTTTCCTTTCTGTAATACAGCTGGGGGGGGGGGGGCAGGATGATGATTTGGAGGTAGAGAATAGTAGGTGCAAACCCCAGTTCTGCTTCTTACAACCTGCATTCACTTTTGGGGGCCTCAGTTTCTTCATCTATAAAAGAGTTGGACTAAATGACCCCTTTGGTCCTAATTCTTTAATTCTGTAATCCACAATTTGGTTATTTTATGCTCTTTTAAGCCCTCTTGTTTAATCCAATAAGGATTTAGCCTACTGCTGGTTTGGCCAGAGTGCTGGACCATCTTACTGGGCTCAAACCTGGCCTCGGACACTCACTACTGTGTGACCCTGGGCAAGTCAATTAAACCTGTTTGCCAAAGTTTCCTCATCTGTAAAATGAGCTGGAGGAGGAAATGGCAAATCACCCCAAGATCTTTGCCAAAAAAAAAATGGAGTCGTAAAGAATAGGACATGACTGAACAGCAAAAAATAAAGGGGCTGGATTTTACGGCTCCTGAGGTTCCCTTCAGCTCTAACCCTCTGTTAGGATTTCTTCATCTGTAAAGTGACAGACCTTTCCGAGACCCTCCCGGGCTGAGACTCCCCTGGGCCTTGGTACTGCCCAGGGCTCTTCCAGCCTAAGGAGGACTCGGGGAGATATGATAGTAGGCCATGTACTAAGTCTGCCCCACTGCTTTTCCTCCCCAGAGCACCTGCGACACGATGCCAAACCACTCTGAAACCATCAGCCACACTGTGAACGTGCCCCTGCAGACGACTCTGGGGACCCTAGAGGAGATTGCCTGCTGACACCCCCTCCCCGAGGACGGCCCCGTCCCCCACCCCGATGAAACAACAGAACTTTGAGGCCCTGAGACCCAGGAAAGGGGACGGCAAGCTCAGGGCTGAACCCAATGAAAAGAGTCAATCGCTATGCATTTAAAAAATATATATAGATATACATGTACACCACACATACACACAACAAAACGAAACAAAACAATCTGCCAAAACCCAGCAAGAGCCACCTTTGACTTGATTCCGTCCTCGTCCCCGTGGGGTGTGACTCTTCTCCGGAAGAGAATTCCAGTTTGGAACTGTGCGTAACCAAGCCCGCCATCTCTCCTACTTTACTGCCAAATGTATAAAACACTTGCATGCCTGCCCTTTTTACTGCGCCGTGTCCACATCTGTCTTTAGAAGCCACATTCCTCTCTTTGCGGTGTCTGGTTTTCACTCCAAGGCCGGGACGGGATCAAAGCCCTGATCTCTTCCCATGACAAAAATCACCTTGGTTCGCTCTGCCGGCCGAAGGGGAATAAAAACCGAGCCACCAAGTGCGAATCGGACAGATCCTTGAGTGCATTTTTGTCCTTGTGTAGTTTTCACTGGTTCTTCCAAGAAAGGGCCGCGGCCACGCCCTCCTCCCTAAACCCCAAGGGTCCTTAACACTAAAGGGACTGGCTCCCAGCTGCCCAGGGAGCCCGGGACAGACTCAGTGAGCTGGAAGATCTATTCATGACTCCTCTGTTGTATTTCTATTGTCATGTAGCTTGTACACCCCGGTCCTTTTTCTTTGAAATGGGGGAAGAAAAGGTTGGTTGGGTTTTGTTTTTTTTTCTGTTCATTTTTTAAAGATTTCATGGGATTTTGTTTGTTTGGAATTTTCTTTACCATTAATTTATTCTGTGCTTCAAACCACAATCATATTAAAGCTGGTCTTGTGGAAATGGCCAGTCTGTGTTCTTTTTGCCTTGTCTCCAAAGCCTAGTCACTTTCTCAGAGGTGGAGCCAACTGGCTTTGAGGGGCGTAAATGGTCAGTGGCTATCGTGTGAAGGGGGCTGGTGAGTTGGAAGCTAACCAAGGGGATGCATTTTAGGAAAAAACATTTGTTGCAGGAGCCGGGGATTTAAACCAGCTCTACTTGGCAGGCCTCGTGCTGAGGGCTCTCGTCCCCTATTTCGCAGTAAATGAGATTTCAGCAAGAATTGTTCTCAAGAGGCAAAATTTGTTGACTCCCCTGCTTCGGATTTTCCATGAGCATCAAAGAAACCCACCCAGTCCCAAAAGGCACCCATGGCCTCATACTATTCTCCATCGGTCTTTCCCTGTCTTTGGCTGCCGTATAGAATAGTAGACTTGGAATCAGGAGGATCTGGACAAATCCAGTCTCTCATACTAGCTAGCTGTGCAACCTGGAAAAGTCAATTAACTTTCTTTTTTATTATTATTATAGGTTTTTATTTACAAGACATATGAGTGGGTAATTTTTCAGCACTGACAATCGCAAAACCTTTGGTTCCACTTTTTCCCCTCCTTCCTCACCCCCTCCCCCAGATAAGCCAATTACCTTTCAAGCCTCCGTTTATTTATTTGTAAAATGAAGGCTGTACTTGATGGCCCTCGAAAGCATCTTCTAGCTGTCCGTCTGTGATTCTCTTTTGCCTAGCAAGAGCTATATTCCTTGAACTTTCAGCCTGGTGCTATGGAATAAGCATTGGGTTTGAATCCTGGCTCTGCTCCTTCTCAGCTCTGTAACCTTGGGCTATATGATTATCTTCTCTGAGCTGTAGGTCTCTCAAGCATAAAATGAAGATGCTGCTTTCAGAGATCTCTTCGAGCACTGTCTCAATGATTCTAAGATCTTGGCTCACCCAAATTTATGTCTTAGTCCCTTGAGATCGAACTATTAACTAACTAATTAGATAAACTCAATCGGATTATGGTCTTAAGAGCCAATAATAGGAATGGCACCTTCTTAACACCATTTGTATTTCAGCCTAGGCTTTCAATGCCTTAGCACACATTATAGAATGGAGTTTGGTTGGGACCGCCTGGATCAGATAGCCTTAAGAACTCCTTTACTGATGTTGATCACAACTCTCAAAGTATGGTCCTTAATAGGGGCCTCCAATATCTTCATTGTGAGACAGGAAATGCTGATAGCTCCACAACAGGCAAATCTCTGCTCCAGGGACGGATCAATTATCAGGAAAGCAACATGACACAGTGGGAGAAGCCGTGGCTTTGGGGTTCAAAATCACAGCTTGGTACCTGTGGGGCTGTGTAGCATATATTCCATTTCTCCAGAAAATAAGGAGGCTGAACCAGGTGACCTCTGACATCATTTCTAGCTCTATCGCTGTAATCTTAAGATCATCCAAAGCTTTCTCACATACATTTCAGGCACCAGAACTAAGAATACTTAGTTCTATTTGGGGCTTTCCACATGGAGAACTATACAGGGTGTCAAAAAAGCCTTAAATAATTAAAGCTTAAAGCTATTGAAGCTATTAAAACTTAAAATTGTGCTAAGACGTTGGGGACTGCTGCATAGTAACGGTTCATTGTAATGTACAACCTGTGTATTAACCTTTATCCTTAGCTAATATTTTGATACAGCATGATCTGGCCCTCAGAACAGAGCCTTAATCTGTGTGTGTGTGTGTGTGTGAATGTGTGTGTGTGTGTGTGTGTGTGTGTGTGTGTGTGTGTGTGTGTGTGTGTGAATGTATGTCCAGGAAAAGCTTCACAAAGCAGACTAAAGAAAAGTAGCATGGGAAATTACCTCACTTCAACATCTTTGGACAAATTTATTTAAGGCAGGGAATACAGAGACTCCAGGACACAGTAAGGCTGGTCCACCATTGAAAAAGGGGGAAACAGGGCAGGGTTTTCCCTGGGGAAAGGAAGTCTGGGAAGGAAGCTTCTGCTAATTTCCTATTTTAATTAACTTTGTTGAACAAGTGCTAAGCTCAGTTGTTCTTAGATGCTAAAGGAGTATAAGTTTGGTTGGTGCCCTCCATGTTTTTGACACCCTGAACTAATGCCACATCCACTAATCCATCCTCCAACACATACTCATCAACCATGTCTCCTGATTAATCAACAAGCATTTATTAAGCACTTATTGTATACCAGATGCAGCACTGGGCCCTAAAGATTAAATAACAAGAAGCAAACCATTTTAACCCTCAAGGATCCTAATTTGGAAATAAGCGGTGGACCCACAGAAAGTGAAAGCTTCAACTACATCCCATGGGCTGCTGTAGATACCAGCCAGGCTCTGGCAGTGTTGAAATAGAGAGTTTTGTTACCAAAAATGTATCAGCAACATCTCAGTACAATGGAGAGAACACTGGACTGACAGTCAGAAGACCTGGCCTCTGGTCTTCTCTCAGGGTGATCTTGGGAAAATCATTTCACCATTCTGAACCTCTATTTTCCCATCTTTAAAATGGAAGTAATAAGCCCTACCTCCCTTGAGGTCACTGTGAGGATCAAATGATTGTGTGAAAACCCTCTGAATACTGCTCAACATCATACCATTATGAGGGATTACTATTATATATTTTGAGAGAGACGATCTTGATTAACATGGAAAATATTCTCCTCTTCTTCATTCTTACTGGTTTCTTTATGCTCATGTTGGGTTCTTCAGGTGGTTAAGGCAGGAGGGGTACGTTTCTTTTTTGTGTTTCAGAAGAGCAAAGGTGGGCAATACAGGGTAATGGAGAAGGGAATCCACTCACTAAGCATTGATTAAGCATGCACTATGTCCCTAGGAACACAAAATCAAAAATCATACAGGCCCTGCCCTTAAGAAACTGAAGTTCAGTTTACACTGAAAAATATAATTTATTGGGGATGTATTATATAAACTGATAAATAAATATAAAGAAAAATTGGAGAGTCATTCTTTCTCCACAATATTCAAAAATGACATCATTGAACATTCTCTGATTTTGTTAAAAGGCTCCTCTGTTGAGAATGAATCTTCATGATTTGCCCAAAGTCATTTGTTACACCTCTGTGTAAACATGTAGAGCAAATGCTCTTCAAGAAGCGCCAACTCACATTTCATGTCTTTGCCTCTCTGGCAATGAATCCCCAGCCTAGGCTGACCGTTTCCTCTCCAGCTGGACCCAGTTTCACACTCCCTCTCCCTAAGCCCACACAGCAATCTCCCCGTGCAATCTTTCTCCCAGACATGCTGATGTCCAGCATTCTTGGCTGTGGCCACTGGCTTTGCAAGCAGCAGAGTGTGTCCAGCACTCCAAGCCAAGAGCTTCCCCAGGCCACATCTACTTGTCCCAGCTGCACCAAACCCTCGGGCCTTCTGGTAGCTCTGGCTGCCCTCTGGCATGGGGCCTTTGAAACGTTATGAAAGCCTTGACCCCTCTGGACTCTCATCTGGTCCACAGCCCAACCATCGCCACCCCCAGTAGGAAAAGGGGAGTTCTGTTGTTGGGTCCTGTTCCTGACCTACATAATTGTGACAGAAATACGATCAACCTCCCAAAGTCAACCAAAGCACAACGTCGGCCTGTCCTGTTGGAGATGGACACAAATGCAAAACTGTCTTTTTTATGACATTGCATCCTGAGGAGTTTATGGGCTGGCATTTCACTGGCCCTGGAACAAGATCGCTTAGATCTTAGAAAGCCAAAACCCACACTTGTTTGTCCCAGCCTTGTCTGAGTACATAAACCAAAGGCTATCTTCAAAGTGTCAGGCCAGATTTCATGCTGTGGAATAATGTACCTCATGCCAGGCTGCACGTGTGAGCTCCTTATTCTAAGGTGCGCCTCGCACCTGCTCCTAATGCAAGAAGAGCAGCTATGGTAACATAGAGTGGAATATGGGCTTTCTGCAAATGTGGCTCCAATTCAGAAAAGAAAAGTGTTGGGGTTTTTGCTCAGTTGGTGTGAAACTTGCATTCTAAATTAGTAGTTCTAAAAACAAGGTCTGTAAGAGGCATCCAAGTATCTGATTAGTATTCGTTCATTCAACAATAAGGATCACAAGTAAAGAAAAAGTACCTAATTGAAAAAGCACAGTCTAGGCTAGATGGTCTAGACTGGCTGCCCTCCTAGGGAAGGGAAGACAGTGGAAAAGGCATAAGGCGATAGATTGAGAAGAAGGGGTAAAGAAAAGGGGGCACACACAGGGTATGTCTACCATTCTAATGTCATTAATTCGTTACAAGGCACAATGAAAAAAGTTAGCATGCCTTCATGGTTTACTTAGAAGGAAATTCCACTTTGCTGATCTAATATAATGAAAAGACAATCAGAAATATCACCATGAAAGATATTTAAACTCTGATTCATGCAGGGCTAATCATAGCTTCAATAAATTGTTGGTGAAATGAAGAAATAGTAGACTACAAGTCTATAAGATTGAGACATGCATTATTTATGGTCAATATTTTAATTCATTTTACATAAATGCACTTCTTTGTTGCAAAGGCATGGTTTTGAGGGAAAGAGTAATTATTCATATACCACCAGTGATGTGCCAGTAATACCACCTTACACTTATGAGATTGGCTAATAGGACAGAAAAGAAAAATGAGAAATGTTGGAGAAGATGTAGAAAAATTTGAACACTAATGCATCGTGAGTGGAGTTGTGGACTATCCCAACCATTCTGGAAAGCAATTTGGAATTATGCCCAAGGGGCTACCCAACTGTACCCAACTTTGGTCCAATAATATCACTACCATATCTGTATCCCAAAGATATCATTAAAAAGGGGAAAGGACTGACATGTACAAAAGTATTTATAGCAGCTCTTTTTATGGTGGCAAAGAATTGAAAATTAAGGAGATTCCCTCAATTGGGGAATGGCTGAACAAGTTGTGGTATATGAATCTAGTGGAATACTATTATGATATAAGAAATGATGAGCAGAAATTTCAGAAAAACCAGGAAAGATTCACACAAACTGGCTCAGGAAGTGAGCAGAAACAGGAAAATGCTGTATACCATAACAGCAGCATAATGCAATGATTAACCATGATAGACTTACCTCTTTTCAACAATTCAATTATTCAAGATAATTCCAAAAGGCTCATGATGGAAAATGCTGTCCACATCCACAAAAAGAACTATGGAGTTTGAATGCAGATGGAAGCATACTAGTTTCACTTTTTGTTGTTTTTTTTTCCTTGTGTTTACCTGTCAGATCTATGGATAAGGAAATAATTTATTACCAAACAATAGATAGAAAGCACTATGGCATGTAAAATGGATTATTTTGATTACATTATATTTTAAGGGTTTTGCATAAACAAAATCAAGGCAGCCATGATTAGAAGGAAAGCAAGAAACTAGGGAAATTTTTTAAGTTAAATTTCTCTGATAAAAGCCTCATTACTCTCATTGAGTAAATCAATTCATATAGACTTGTTATTTTAATTTATTGGCTAAACCTACTCATGTGCAATTAATATTTCTCAATTATTTAGATTTGACTTTATTTATGTTAAGTGTTTTGTAATTGTGTGCAAATATAGAGAGAACTGAACCAAATTTATAAGAATGCAAGGCATTGTGTCCCAAAGAGATAATAAAAAGGGGAAAGAACCTACATATGCAAAAATGCAGTCCTTTTGTAGTGATAAGGAACTGGAAACTGAGTGAATGCCCATCAGTTAGAGAATGACTAAGTTATGATATATGAATGTTATGGAATATTGCTGTTTATCAGAAATGATCAGCAGGATGATTTCAGAAAAGCCTGGAGAGACTTACATGAACTGATGCTAAGTGAAACGAGCAGAACCAAGAGAGCATTGTACACAGCAACAAGATTGTACAATGATCAATTCAGATAGACATGGCTCTTTGCAATAGCAAGGTGATTCAGGCCAACTCCAATGAACTTGTGCTAGAGAGAGCTATCTGCAACCAAGGACTGTGGGACTGAGTGCGGATCACAGCATAATATTTTCACTTTTGTTCTTGTTTACTTGCATTTTGTTTTCTTTCTCATTATTTTTCCTTTTTGATCTGATTTTCCTTGTGCAGCATGATGATTGTGGAAATATATATAGAAGAATTGCACATATTTAACATAAATTGGATTACTTGCATCTCATGGAGGGGGTGGGAGAAAAGAAAAAAATTGGAACACAAGATTTGCAAGGGTGAATGTTGAAAACTATGCATGTATTTTGAAAATAAAAAAGATTTATAAAGAAAGAAACTTGCAAAATTAAAAAAATACAAGTATTCCTTAATTGATAAATAGTCAAAGGATATGAATAGGCAGTTTTTAAAAGAAGAAATCAAAGCTACCTATAGTCATATGAAAAAATGTCCTAAATTACTATGGATTAGAGAAATTAAAATAACTTTAATGTACTTCCTTATACCTATTAGATTGGCTAATATTACAGAAAAAAAACAATAAATTTTGGAAATGATATGGGAAAATTAGAACACAAATTCATTCTTAGTGGAATTGTAAACTAAAGAGCAATTTCAACTATACCCAAAGACTGCATACCCTTTGGCCCAACAATACTACTACCAAGTCTGTATCCCAAATTGATTTTTAAAAAAAGGAAAAGTACCATATGTACAAAAATATTTATAGCAGCTTGTTTTGTAGTGTTAAAAAAAATTAGAAGTCAAGGGGATATCCATCAGTTGAAGAAATAGCTAAACAAGTCATGGTATAGTATTGTAATGGAATACTATTATACTAATTATAAGCAAAATACTTTTAGAAAAACCTGGAAAGATTTAAATGAATTGATATAAATTGAAGTGAGCACAACCAGGAGAATATTGTCCACATTAATAGCAATATTGTATGATGATCTACTGTGGATATCTTGGCTATTCACAAAAATACAATGATCTAACACAGTTCTGAGTGTTCAGTCAGGCCAAAAAATATGCTATCCACCTCCAGAAAAAAAAAGTGATAGAGTCTAAATGCAGATAAAAATATATTTAAAAAACCTTCTTTATTTTTCTTTTCTCTGGGAGGCTCAGTCACCTAACAAGTTCATTTAAAAAATCAGAATTTTTATAGCATCATTAAGAAGGGAGAAGTTAACCCTGTATACCACCATACATATTCCATCCATTATACCATATCACATGGCTTCCTTCCTCAGAGCATGCTGGGAACAGCCCAGTTTGTCTGTATACTCTCAATCTTACTAAAGACTAGAATAATCTTAATTCTTCATATATCACAAATTATATTGCCTTCTCTAGAACCTTTCTGACACCTTGAGTTCCCAGACACATAAAACATTATTGTATTACAACATTACAACAATATTATGTAGAATATTTATTTCACAGGGTTATTGTGAGGACCAAATGAAATAATCAATGAAAATTGATATATAAATGACAGCTATTATCATTAGTATTGGATCTTAAAAGACCCTAATAATATTCCTCTATTCCAGCTCCTTTATTTTATAGGTGAGGAAATAGTAGCCCAGGGCTACTATTGGTTATCCATAGTCATATCAACTATGTTGTCAAACACCTTCAATAAAAACAAACATACCATCAGAGTCAGCTACACACTGATGGTAAAGTCCTCAACTTGAAAAGACTACAAGCCAAAACTAAAATGGAGGGGGTATTAGTACATGATTTTTCTTGCAGATGATTTTGCACTGGATGCAATTCTCTGCTGTTTGTGCTAATTTTGACCTAACAATTAACAACAACAACAAAAAAAAAAACCCACAGATTTTGCATCAGCCAACACCACATTGTCATATGTGGAACCATTAGTTTCAGCAAATAGAGAAGTTTTGAATGCTGTGAATAAGTTCACTTACCTTGGTAATCTACTTTCCAGAGATGTCCACATCGATAATGAGATTGACACATGCATTGGCAGAGCTAGCTCAGTATTTGGGGAGCTCTGAAGGAAAATGTTGGAGAAAAGAAATATTGTACTGACTACCAAGGTGAAGGTCTCCAGAGCCATTGTGCTGAATTTATTGCTGTATGTTTGTGAAACCTGTATAGCAAACCAGCACCATGCCAGGAAATTAAATTGCTTCCATTTCAATTATCTTAGGAAGATTCTGGAAATCACCTGGCAGGACAAGATACCAGATACTGTGGTCCTTTTTTGAACTAAACTGCCAAGCATTCCAACTCTACTGCAAAGAATATAAGTCCATTGGGCTGTCCACACTGTTCCAATATCAATTTGACCATTAGCCCAAAAGACAATATTTTACAGAGAATTCACACATGTTTACAAGGTTTCTCTTGAGAACATTGGAATTGATTGTATAACATGAGGGACATTGGCACAGGACCGGCCACCCAGCATGGCGTGCCCTCATCAGAGAAAATGTTGTACTCTATGAGCAATTGAATTAGCCCAAGAAATGTAAGATGCACAAAGTTAGCGAATCCACCCATACGTTCATCTGGACTATTTGTGTAGAATCTGTGACAGAGAATTCCAGTTGCATATTGGTCTGGTCAGTCACAATCAGACACACTAACCTGACTCTAACATAGTGATGTCATTTTGATCCTCTTTAAGAACCAACTAGTCATTCATTCAATAAACATCCAACAATTAACTAATTGTCGTGTACCATGCTAAGTCCTGGAGCACCTTCAAGGCTAGTAAGAAAAGCCCTTAGGACTCATCAACAGTGTTAATGGCAAAACCAGGAGTCTTTAGGTTGCAGCTATAAAACAGATAAGGCACAATGCCCTTAGGACAAATGGAGCCTGTTGTATTAGTGGGAGTACTATATTTAATGATTTCCTGTTCACTATGAGTCTGAGTGGCCATGTCCACCCCACAGCAGAATGCTGTATGGAAGTACCTATATCAATTACTATTGCAATTTACATTTTACTGAAGATTAGTCCAGCAATCAATATAGGACTAGTTCACAGGTCTTTGGTTTCCTAGTTATATGCTCTTTCTACTACACTGTGTTATTTTCTTAGAAGTACTTTTGGAAAAAAGAATTTATAATGTGCCATGGTGGGAAACAAGTCCTGCTGGACTGAGTTTCTTCTGCTAGATCAAGGAAGAAGAGCAACAGGGATTCTTTCCCCTTGCCAGAGTCTCTGTCTGTTGGGGCGATCTCCTGATCAACCAGGGACATCTTGGAAAATGTGACATAGACCCTTCAACAGTCAGGAGAGAACATGTCTTTGTACTGTCATCTTGTGGGTATGACCACACTCATTCTCTTTACAGAATGAAAAAAATAGATAGATTCAGACCCAATCTGGATAACATGTTTATGGTTCCATTTTTATTTTTTAATTGAATAGTAGCTTTTTATTTTCAAAATATGCAAAGATAGTTTTTAACATTCAGCCTTGCAAAACCCTGTGTTATAAATTGTTCTTCCTCCCTTTCCTTACCCCCACCCCAGACAGCAAGTAATCCAATATATGTTGAGCACAAACAATTCTTCTATCTACTTTTCCACAATTACCATGCTGCACAAGAAAAATCAGATCAAAAAAGGGGGAAAAGAAAAAAAGCAAGCAAATAACAAAAAAGGGGAAAAACCATGTTCCCCCAGTCCTCTCTCTGGATGCAGATGGCTCTCTCCATCACAAGTCTATTGGAACTGGCCTGAATCACCTCATTGTTGAAAAGAGTCATGTTATTGTTCCATTTTTAGGAAAAAAAAATTAGGAAAACATGTAAATCTATAGACTCTATATGAGACCTACAATGCCATAGGGAATAGAAAGGCAGAAAAAACCCAGAAGTTTCTTCCTCTAATCTACAAGAGGGGTATGACCATCACTGAGTATCACCTCCCCCTCCTCTGGCATCTCCCTAAGACTATAATAAGTTAAATGAGTTGCACTCTGTATTAGTAGTGAGTTTCCAAACTGAGAATTCATCCATTAAACATAAGTGTACCCCAAAAAGAAAAAAATCTATTATGCTTTTCTCAAAGAAAAGTTCTGGCTCTATTTGTGCATTAAAAAATAATAGTATTTGGTCATGATTTGGTTCTGAATTCAGAACATTTATGTTGAATTTTATACCTAAGAGTGTTTGGTTTGGTTTAGACCATTCAAATATACACACAAACTGGTTTTAAATAGTTGGGGGAGTAGTTGTTGACTTCAGTCAAACAATCAGCTATAGACCAGTTCTGACCATTACACGATTATTTTCAAAGCACTCAGATGGACAGATTCCTATGAAGTCTAACCATTCTTCTAACCAGTGTGTGAAAATAGATATAGCCTAAAAAAAACCCAGGGGATAAGGAATCAAAGGGTTAGGGACAGGGTTCTAAAGAGTTTAGTTCCATGCTCTGGAATATTTTCCATTTTCATGGATGATTCAGAGGATGACTCAAAGATTATATATTTTTGCAATCCCAAGTTAGCACAGGTTTAAAAATTGTCCCATGATCTCACTAGGTTATAAACATCAGAAACAAGGTGAAAGATTATTCCTTAAACAAATATAAGTAGGAACACAGGAATATATTTACGTGACCAAGAAGCAGATTCAGAAATCAGGATGAATCAGGAGATGTGTAAAACTAAGCCACCTGAAAACAGACATAATCAGGTAGAGAATTGGCCAATCTCAATGCTTCCTCAGTATATCTGAATGTCCCTCCGAGCAGTTTATATGGTATATTGACTGGTGGTCACTGAGCTCTTGGGTCAGCCAGGGTCCTGCATACATTGCACTGCTCTTATTTCTCCCATTTAATTCCCACTTTGGTGCTATCCCAGATTCAGCAAACAGGAATCAGTAGGTAGTAGTGAGTAAGGAAGGAAAGCGTGTTCTAAATGAAATTCTAGATGAGATAGGGAAGGAAGAAGAAAGAGAAGAGAAAAGAGAAAAGCATACTACAAGTCAGATTTGTCAAAGGGCTGGTGTCCATGAATAACCCAATTTCTCCATTTTGTGGTTATTTTAGTGCTTCTTCGACAAAGCATTTGTATATATAATAAATGGCTCCTTTAAGACTCTTTTATTTTAGTTCTCAATGATCTTTTTTGAGCTTAAAAATGATATATCTGTGCACCTGCTTGTTCTTTTGTTCCTAGGCTAACTATAGGGATTTATAGGGACATTTAAGATCCTTGGGGACAATATGACAAGACAAACAGGGACTAGCACATAATGGAGTAGGTAAGAAAGGGTGAAAACCTGGAATTATGAATAAAATAAATATATCCATGTGTTTTAAGAAAACAGCTAATGAGCTCAGAACCAAGGTATCAACCAAGGGAAAATTTCCAATTTATTCTTCCTAATGGAAGTTATCTATGAACAGTGTGAAGGTACCAAACTGAAAAGAAGGGGTATCTAGGTGGAGTAGCGGATAGAGCACCAACTCTGAAGTCAGGAGGACCTGAGTTCAAATCTATACTCAGACACTTACCATTTCCTAGCTCTGTGGGCCTGGGCAAATCACTTAAGCCCAAATGCCTCAGTCAAAAGAAAAATAATTATAAGGAAAGAAAACTGAAGAGATGAGGAAGATGGCCATCAACAGCACAGAAGGTGCAGGGGGCTAGAATTATTTTCAGCAAACTCTTTGTTTGAAGGGAAGAAATGGCATAGGAAAGCATTGGAATTGGAATTAAAGAACAGAAATCCAAAAATCAGTTCCAAAACCCATGGGATTATGTGGTTTAGGATAAGAAGAAACTTCAGATAATCTGTCCAATTCAAAAAGCATCTATTGAGAAACCACCAGCTGCTAAGTGCCTTGGATACAAAAATAAAATTGTTCAGATTGGAGACAATACAAGTAAATTCAAAATTCCAGGGAATGGCACAAGCCAAATAGGGAAAGTAATTTGTTAACAATAGAACAGGGATTATAGAGCACTCTGTGGAAGGTAGGGAAGAGTGTAATAGAGATACCAGAGGGATGAGGCTAATATAAATATAAAGCTGACAGATATAAGGGAACAAAGTAGTGGTGGTCAGTCAGTGAGCATTAACTGAGCACTTTCTATGTACCGACATTGTGCTAAACACTGGAGATACAAAGAAAGACAAAAATATGGTCTCAGACCTCAAAGAGCTCGCATTCCAGTGGGAAGAACAACAGGCAAATAAGTGTACAACCTAGGGTAGAGAAGCACAGGGATTCTTAGTGAAATCAAGGCAACAGTAATGCTGGCTTATTTGTCAACACGTGAGAAGATAGTGAAAAGGAAATGGGAAGGAGACAATCAGCTTTGAACAACTAAACCATTTTATAATATATTATTATAAATTATAAATTTATTATATTACAAATTATTATCAATACTCAAATCAACTACAAAGGACCTATGACATAAGATGTTATCCACATCCAGAAAAAGAAATGATAAATAGAAATA
The DNA here is from genome assembly GCF_048593235.1 of Sminthopsis crassicaudata. Classification (NCBI taxonomy): domain Eukaryota; kingdom Metazoa; phylum Chordata; class Mammalia; order Dasyuromorphia; family Dasyuridae; genus Sminthopsis; species Sminthopsis crassicaudata. The sequence goes on from NC_133620.1 coordinate 448,224,043, forward strand.
CAGATAGTATGGTTTTACCTATAAACACAAATTTGTACCCAGTGGTAGCCTTTTGAGGACAAGGTAAGGAGGGAGAAAAAAATTAAAATTCCACAATAGAGACCAAAAGAAAACTTAGAAGGAAGCATAGAAAAGCAGAGTAGCTTTGAAAATGAGGTGTAGTATTTATATACAGTTTTTCCACACCCCAAAAAAAGTAAACTGTTTGAAATGGAAATACATGGTTATATATTGAATCTTCTTTTTATGTTTTCCTTGAATATGAAACATGTTCATGAGAATATCAAAATGTTCTCCTTGTATTTAAGTTCAAAATGAATATTTTTTTATTTTATTTTTCTACCTTATTATTTTATTTTTAAATAAATAAATAATAAATTAATAAAATAAGTAAATATTTTCATTTATTTATCTTATATTTTATTTATTCACTTGTTTGTTTTATTTAATAAAAATGGTCCTTTATTTTCAAAATACATGCAAAGATCGTTTTCAACATTCACCCCTGCAAAACCCTTTCCCCACCCCCTTCCCTAGAGAGCAAGCAATATATGTTATACATGTTTTCCACATTTATAGTGCTGCACAAGAAAAATCAGATCAAAAAGAGAAAAAAATGAGAATAAAAACAGAACACAAGCAAATAACAATAAAAAAGATGAAAAATTTATGTTATGATCCACATTCAGCCCCCACAGTCCTCTCTCTGGATGCAGATTGTCATCTCCATCACAAGTCTATTAGAACTGGTCCAAATCACCTCAAAGAATTCTTTTTAAAAATAAGTGTTTTAATTATTTATAATCATTAACTTTTCAGAATCTTGGTTTCCTCACTTGCAAAAGGAGGTAGTATTTACTCATGGTTCTCAGCAAAGAAAATACTGTTCAAACCCATGCAAATGCAAATTATCAGAATCAGAAAATGCTTAGAAAGACCTGGAGATGAAAAGATAAGCAGAAAAAAATAATTAAAGTCAACCCTTTACCAAAACCATTTAAAAATATTCCATCCTTTCCTGAGAGATGAGGAGTATGCAGGAATGTGCTGGGCAATGTTTAACAACTGGTTCTCTAGAAAAATACGCCAATGCATTTTTAAGTTTAAGCTACATTATTAATATTTTCTGTATCACTTTCCTAAGTCAAGACAATCATCAAAATAATAAATCGAGTCCTTATTTGTAGCATTTGCCAATTTCCAAGGTGTAAATGTTCACACTGAAAATTTAACTATCAGCTCAAGCTGATTCCAACATACCCTTAGTCACTTGCCATCCAGATGTTTGAGGAGCAGCTGTAGCAGAATCCACAACCAAGGGTTTACATCCCAATTTAGTGGCAGGAGACAGCGGGCTGCAGAGATACTCAGAGGAATACATAGCCCTACCTGGGAAAATGACAAATGGTACCTTATTGTTATTCATCCCTCAGCACGTACTTCCTTTGACATTTCATTGACTTCTAAGTAGAGTTCTACTTGTTTCAAAACAAACACACATGGTAGCTCCTTGACAATGATTCACCATGATGCACTGGTCCCCACTACTCCTATTCCTGGCTTTCTTTATGTTGCCCTTCCCATACTGGGCTCTCTGTAGTTTAGTACCTCGTTTGGCAGACTTATCGCCTTTATATTTCATTCTTTTTCACGTAATTCTCATTTTTATAGCTCATATTCAAGAGAAATTATGTCTAAACTAAAACACACTCAACGTTAACATGATTAGCATTAACATTCATTAACATGAAAGCCTCCTTTCCTATTTTCCCTCTCCTCATGCAGGTCCACGAGGTTTAGAAAATACTTTGTACTCTCCTACCATCACCTGCCCAGATTCTAGTGACCGTATGAACAATGTCCCAGTGGTAAAGTTCACATCATTATGAATCCTCTATTCCCAGAACAGGCATAAGAGAGCATCCAGTTTATGAGGAAAGACAGAAGAAACCAAGCACTATTACGTGACAGAGACACTTTGTAAAAATGGAAGAAAAGAAAAAAAGACAGACTGTTTCAGCCAGGAGTAGCACATCCCTTTCTTCTCCTAAATAAAAACTCTCAGACTGATTTGCTCACAGATACTTTTCTTCTCAATCTGGTCCAGACATCTGCAGGATGGAGTATGGAAATGAGAATGAAAACTAAATCTCATCTGAAAAAAATGGAGTCTTTTAGGACTCTGGGAGTCCAACTCCAACAGTTTCAGTGTCCAAACCTACAGAATTACTCAAAATCCATCACCAGTACAGGCCAACAGAATTACAGAGAATTCAGCCTCAAGCTGCCCAAAATGGACCTCCCAATGATGGAAAAAATCCATCACCATGAGCCCATAACCTCAAACTGAAAGGCATTGAATGTGTTGATTCCCACAGGTTCTAGAGCCTTTTTTCTTATTGGTAAAAAAGCAGTTCTGGGTGACCTACTGTTTTGTAAGTCAACAAGCAATAATTAAAGGCTGACTTCAGGCCAGGCCCCATACTGAGACTGGGAACACAAAAGAAAGCAAAATTATCTCTGTACTCAAGGAGCCCACAGGTAATGGGGAGACAACAAACAATTAGGCAAATACAGATACATACAAAGAAAACTGGATAATTTTAGAAGGTGGACAGGAGCCCAAAAAGGTCACATTTCCTGCTTTCCATATACCTTGCATATGACATGGGGAAAATATCACCCATTTAAATTCTTCTGAAACTGTCTGAGGAGATAATAAATATTTTTAACAAAACTTGAATCTTTCTCTTGTAGAAAGATCTGTTTGGAAATACCTCAACCTTGGTCTGAATAATTGCTCGAAATACAGAAAGCTATAGCCAAGTATTAATTTATAACATGAGTGGGAAAACTGGGACACTGATGCTTTGTTGGTGGAGTTGTGAAAGAATCCAACCATTCTGGAGAGCAATTTGGAACTATGCCCCAAAAGTTATCAAACTGTGCATACCCTTTGATCCAGCAGTGCTACTACTGGGCTTATATCCCAAGGAAATACTAAAGAGCGGAAAGGGACCTGTGTGTGCCAAAATGTTTGTGGCAGCTCTTTGTGTAGTGGCTAGAATCTGGAAAATGAATGGATGCCCATCAATTGGAGAATGGTTGGGTAAATTATGGTATATGAAGGCTATGGAATTATTAATATATAAATATTATTTATATATTAATATTGATTAATTTATATATTAATATTTATTAATATATAAATATTATTGCTCTGTAAGAAATATGCTCTGTAAGAAATGACCAGCAGGAGGAATACGGAGAGGCCTGGAGAGACTTACATCAACTGATGCTGAGTGAAATGAGCAGAACCAGAAGATCATTATACACTTCAACAACAATACTGTATGAGGATGTATTCTGATGGAAGTGGATACCTTCAACATAGAGAAGATCCAATTCAGTTCCAATTGATCAATGATGGACAGAATCAGCTACACCCAGAGAAGGAACACTGGGAAATGAGTGTAAACTGTTTGCATTTTTGTTTTTCTTCCCAGGTTATTTTTACCTTCTGAATCCAATTCTTCCTGTGCAACAAAAACTTCAGTTCTGCACACCTATATTGCATCTAGGATATACTATAAGATATTTAACATGTATGGGACTGCCTGCCATCTAGGAGAGGGGGTGGAGGGAAGGAGGGGAAAATTTGGAACAGAAGGGAGTGCAAGAGATAATATTGTAAAAAGTTATCCATGCATATGTACTGTCAAAAAAAGTTATAATTATAAAAATTAATTTTAAAAAATTACTAAAATATAAAAAAAATTTTTAGTATGAGATTCTTTACCAGTGCTTATGGATGTCCTGTTAAATCTGCTACCAGTGCACTTACCCTTCAGAAAAGTCCTAAATCCAGAGATATATTCCTTGCTGCTCTGCTATTCTCTACATATGGAGGCTTTACAGATGGTGATAAAAGGCAAGATTCAAACTATGGCCTTCCAAGTATAGATCCAGTTGTGTTTAAATAGTTGAAGTGTTCAGAGAAAGATTTATTTATGGCTGGAAGGGACATAGGGAGCCATCTGTTCCAACCTCATTTTTTTCCACAAATGAGGAAATTGAGACCCGGATAGCATAAAAGAAATGTGTCTAAGATCACATAGATTAGGTCCGTGCAGGGATTTTAATCCTTTTGACAGTTCTTTACTCATTCCATATGGACCAAGTTGTCCTGTTTCCCTCTACAGAGGTAACTGTAGACAATACTATGAAATAATCAACATTTCTCTTTGGTACCAGTTTCTTTGCACACACCCCCCCATCATTATTGTTCAGTCACTTTTCAGTTATTTCAGACTTTTTCTGACCCCAATTAGGGTTGTGAGGGGGAGTTTGGGGCAATAGTTCTGGAGTAGTTTGCAATTCTCCCCCCAGCTCATTTTACATATGAGAAAACTTAGACAAACAAGGTAAATGACTTGCCCAAGGTCACACAGCTCATAAATCAGACCAGATTTGAACTCAGGAAGGTGACCTGATTCCAGGCTCAGTGCTCTATCCACTGCATCACTTATTCTCCTCCACAACTTTCAATTCTCCTCCCCCGAGGGCTCCCAAGACTTTGCCCTTATCCAATATTTCTCTGCATCCCCAAGAATGGCAGCCACTGCTAAGTCATGGATAGAAATACATACAGAGTTTACTGGAGAGAGCAGGAATCTCTCCACTCTCTTCAAGGGGGCTTCCAAGCCAAACTAAGAGATCTGACCCATCAGTCCATGTTGAGTGTTTATGATTCACTTTTGTCAGAAGAAAGTGTGGTTTGAAGATGAGATCCAGAGAGAGCAATGTTCAGTCCTGAAAGATGAAGCTGTAATGTAGAAGTTTCAAACACAAGCAGAAACAAGATGGAAAACTACTTAGTGGAGAGATGGAGGACTCTCCATACCCCTCATTTCACATTTATTTTGCCTAGTTACAAAGTCAGTGCCGTGATTCTATGTTCTCTGATGCTATTCTGTGACCTCTGTGGTTTCCATTGTCCTCTTATCAACCTTCTGAAAATCTCAGCATGAATTCCTAGAGGGAGAATGGCCAGACATCACAGGGACACCGAGTTCTGAGACAATGGATAACTTTTTTTTCCTTTCTTTGTTATTTTTAACAATATTTTACTTTTCCAAATACATGCAAAGATAGTTTTCAGCATTCACCTTTGCAAACCTTGTGTTTCACATTTTTCTTCCTCTCTCACCCTGTCTCTTCTCTCCAAGACAGCAAACAATGTGATGTAGGTTAAAAGTGTGCAGTTCTTCTAAACATATTTCCATATTTGTCCTGCTGTGCAAGAAAAATCAGATCAAAGGAAAAAAATAACATGAGAAAAAAATGAACAAGCAAGCAGACAATAACAAAAAAGGTGAAAAGTATGTCCTGATTTATATTGTGTCCTTGGTCCTCTCTCTGAATGTGGATGGTACCCTCCATCACAGGGTCAATGCATATCTTTAAATAAACTTTATTAGGCAGCTGAAGGATCTGGTGGCTAAGTCTGAAGCCACATCTGCTTCAGACCACACAGAGGTGCACGGTTCATCAGGAGATTCTGAGGTCCTTCACTTGGGGATTGTCTCTCCCGGTCGCCACAGAGATAGAAAAAGAAGGGCAAAGGGGATGGAGCTAGATGTCATGCTGGAAAGGGAAAGGTCCAGCTCTCTGTCCTTTAATCAATGCTTCAAGAAGGGGAAGGAGAAGCATGGAAAATTTGCAAGAAAGCCTCAGGCCTGCATAAGGAGACCAGGTTCACAGCTCACTGATGAGGAAGAACTGACTCAGAGCCACAATTTCCTACAAGCCTGACTTCCCAACAGCTCTTAATCTTCTTTTGGGCTTCTTCCCAAGCTATCCAGGTCTTAAGGCAGACTAAAACCAGAAGGAAAAGGTCATGGAAACAAGAAAGGTCCACAGAGGGGACTTGCTAGCCACAGATCTCTCCTGTTCTGCCATTGTAGGCTTTCCATCTAATTTAAAGTTGCATTATGGATCCACAGAGTCATGGCATCACACATTCTGTCTACTCTGTCTAATCTCATCTTACAGCTAGGGAAATGGAGTCCAGAAAGACTAAGATTTTCCCAGAGCCTCACAGCTAAATAGTGTCTGAATTAAGAGTTGAACTCAGGTTTTTTTACTCTAAGTCCCATCCAGAGTATCATATTGCTTTTCCTTCCTTCAAGTACTTTCTAACACTTTGCTCCCAATTACATCCTCTCTGTCTCAGGCTGCATAGAAAGAAGTAGGAGAGTGACCGTTTGGGGAATATTGATCCTGAGTAAGGAAGGGAGCTGGGCTGGAAATCCTCAGAAGTTCTACCCAGGGCTAGAACTCATGATTCTCTCATATGTAGACATCTCAGGAAGCGAGGAATGGAAGGAAGGAAGGAAGGAAGGAAGGAAGGAAGGAAGGAAGGAAGGAAGGAAGGAAGGAAGGAAGGAAGGAAGGAAGGAAGGAAGGAAGGAAGGAAGGAAGGAAGGAAGGAAGGAAAGAAAGAAGGAAGGAAAGAAGGAAGGAAGGAAGGAAGGAGAGAAGGAAGGAGGGAAGGAAGGAGGGAGGGAAGGAAAGAGAGAAGGAAGGAAGGAGGGAAGGAAGGAGGGAAGGAAGGAAGGAGGGAAGGAAGGAAGGAAAGGAGGAAGGAAGGAAGGAAGGAAGGAAGGAAGGAAGGAAGGAAGGAAGGAAGGAAGGAAGGAAGGAAGGAAGGAAGGAAGGAAGGAAGGAAGGAGGGAAAGGAAGGAGGGAAAGGAAGGAGGGAAAGGAAGGAGGGAAGGAAGGAAAGAAGGAAGGGGGAGGAAAAAGAGGGGGAAGGACACCTCATTGGGAGCCCAGAGCACTTAATCTTGAAACTGGACTTTGTCTTTTACTACCATATCCTTTATCTGGAAATAATGCAGGGAAGTTAGGAAAGAAAATATATTGAGTATCTACTATGTGCTAGGTACTGTGCTAAATACTATAAAATTACTATCTCATTTGATCTTCATAAACACCCAGAGAGGTAAGTGCTATTATTTTCCCCATTTTACAAATGAGGAAATTAAAACAGACTGATGTCAATTGAATCCAGTCCCCTCACCCTTTTTTCTCAAAAATTAAGGTCTGGTGAAAGTGCTTGATTTGTTCTAGTAAACATCTAAGTCCAAATGTAGACCCCTGTTCTCTGTACTTTGCTGCTGGCTATATGATTAAGAATAAGTCACCTAACCTCTCAATACCTCAAACAACTTTGTAATGCTAAAAGTTGCAGAGCAGTTCCTTATCCTATCCTTATCCTTGTTTTAGGAGTTTCCTTCTTGGCAAATGCCCTATTCTAAAGTAAAACAAGCAAACAAAAATGCTTAAATGGTCCCAACAGAAGTATCTCTCTAACAGGATTCTCCCATGCATGTAAGGTGCTTGGTAAAATATAAATTAGTCTATAAATACCAACAGTCATAGTTGCTGTTCTTACTTCTCACCCACTACTGTTCTTACTGCAACCAGACAAAGGACCAAAGCCTAGGAAAAGAGATGTAAAGGGAAAGGAACTACAGTGAAGAGATACTTGCATAGGAGGAACCGTCAGTGAAAGTTTTATATGGGTTTTTTGTGAGTTGCTTTTTTTTGAGAGGGAGGCTTGCCTTGAAAGGAAGAGGGGCTACATTGAGAGCTGCAGGAGTAGCAGCCTCAAGGAAGATCTATAAGTAGGGAGAGCTCTCAGGAGGAGAACTGAGTTAAAAGGGCTCTAAAGAAAAAAGTCCCCAAGGGAAGCTTCCAAAAGGCAGGATAGTCAGTGTGAAGAAAGCTGTATGTAGTAAGAGTATCCAATCTCTGGATACTAGACTTAGAATCAGGAAAATATGAGTTTAAATCCTGTTTCCTGTAATTACTAGCTATATGACTCTAAGCAAGTCATTGTAATCTTTATCTGCCTCAGTTTCCTCACCTATAAATTGAGGGACTTGGAATCAATGGCTCCTCAATTTGCTTTCACCTATAAGCCTTAGCATATAAAAGCTATTTGAAGGAGGCATTATTATCTTTTCTTCATAATCCTAGCATGTAACACAGAGCCTAGTCTATAGCAAATACTCATAGTGCTTGTTAATTGAAGGAGTGATGTATCTATTTTTATTTTGGCTTGGGATTTTTTTTTGTTTTTTTTAATTGAAGCTTTTATTTTCAAAACATACGCAAGGATAATTTTTCAACATTGATCCTTGAAAAGCTTATGTTCCAATTTTTCCCCTCTTTCCCCCCACCCCCTACCCTAAATGGCAAGTAATCCTATATATATATATACCTTAAACATGTTAAAAATATGTGTTAAATCCAAAATAGGCAATAAATATTTATACAGCTATCTTGCTGCCCAAGAAAAATCAGATCAAAAAGGAAAAAAATGAGAAAGAAAATTAAATGCAAGCAAACAACAACAAAAAGAATGAGAATATTGTGTTGTGAACCACACTCAATTCCCACAGTCCCCTCTCTGGATGTAGATGACTCTCTACATCACAAGATCATTTGAACCGGTGTGGATCATCTCATTGTTGAAGAGAACCATATCCATCAGAATGGATCATTGTATAATTTTCTTGTTACCGTGTACAATGTTCTCCTAGTTCTGCTCGTTTCACTCAGCATCAGTTGATGTAAGTCTCTTAGGCCTCTCTGAAATCATCCTGCTGGTCGTTTCTTATAGAACAATAATATTCCATAACATTCATGTACCACAACTTGTTCAGCCATTCCCCAATTGATGGGCATCCACTCAGTTTCCAGTTTCTGGCCACTACAAAAAGGGCTGCCAGAAACATTTGTGCACGTGTGGGTCTTTTTCCCTTCTTTAAGTCCAATAGAGACACTGCTGGATCAAAGTGTATTCACAGTTTGATAGCCCTTTGGGCATAGTTTCAAATTGCTCTCCAGAATGGTTGGATCAATTCACAACTCCACTAATAATGTATTAATATCTCAGTTTTCCCACATCCCCTCCAACATTTGTCATTATTTTTTCCTGTCATCTTAGTCAATCTGAGAAATGTGTATTGATACTTCAGAGTTGTCTTAAATTACATTTCTCTGATCAATAGTGATTTGGAGCACCTTTTCATATGACTAGAAATTATTTCAATTTCTTCATCTGAAAATTGTCTGTTCATGTCCTTTGACCATTTGTCATTTGGAGAATGGCTTGAATTCTTATAAATTTGAGTCAATACAGAGAATTGACTCTACAAATGTCTTCCTTCTCCACAGGTCTGAGAGGTAAACTATCCTTTGTTCTTTTAATTTGCTTATAATGTCACTCTTTATGTCTAAATCATGAATCCATTTTGACCTTATATTGGTATATGGTGTTAGGTGTGGGTCAATGCCTAGTTTCTTCCATACTAGTTTCCAATTTGTTTTTGTCAAATAGTGAGTTCTTATCCCAAAAGCTGGGGCCTTTGGGTTTGTCAAACACTAGATTACTACAATCATTGACTATTGTATCTTGTGAACCTAACCTATTCCACTGATCGACTACTCTGTTTCTTAGCCAATATCAAATGGTTTGGATGATCGCTGCTTTATAATATAGTTTTAGGTCTGGCACATCTAGGATACCTTCATTTGCATTTTTTCATTAATTCCCTTGAAATCCTTGTCCTTTTGTTCTTCAGATGAACTTTGTTGTTATTTTTTCTAGATCTGTAAAATAATTTCTTGAGAGTTTGATTAGTATGGCACTGAATAAGTAGATTAACTTAGGTAGTATTGTCATTTGTATTATATTTGAGCACTTGATATTTTTCCAATTGATTAGAGCTGACTTTATTTGTGTTTTGTAGTTGTGTTCACAGAGTTCCTGACTTTGCCTTGGCAGATAGAAGGAGTGATGTATTTAAACTGTAAATCAGGACCACAACAAAAAGATACTACTATATAAGGTTAAAGGAAACTAAACACAGAGATTGTTTCATAAAGGAGATTGTCCTAAAAACATTTCCCCACATCCTGGATGACTGGGAGAAAATCAAGAACTTTCTCCAGCTCTTAATTTTTGGGGAAAAAGGTGGGAGAACTGGATTCAATTGACCTCAATCTGTTTCAGTTTCCTCATTTGTAAAATTGGACATCCACCCAACAGGCATGAATGGTAAGGGAAGTAAGGGACATAGGATTCTAGATGTAGGACTAGAAGGGACTTAAGAGACTATTGGATCCAATCCTGTCATTTTGCATTTGAGGAAACAGTCTCAATGAACCTCAAGCTGCCTTTCATGGATGGCATCTAAAAAGGAGAGAATCACGAGTTCTAGCCTTGGGAAGAATTTGGAAGTATTTCCAGCCCAGCTCCTTCCCTTACTCGGTAGGGAATGTCCAGATCTTTTCAAGTGAAGGGCCAAAACAGGCAATTGTGTAGGGATCCTGTAGTCTGGGAAGTTCATAATTTGTGTCATGAACCCCCTTTGGCAGTTTAGTGAAGACTAAAACCCCTTTTTCACAATGAGATTGCTATAATACATAAAATTAAAAACAGAGAATCAGTCAGTCAATAAGCATTTATTAAGCACCTACTGTTTGCCAAGCATTGCGCTAAGCATTGGGTATAAGACACTGGACAGTGTCTGACCCAAAGGAGCTCACAATATAATTGGAGACAACAAACAAATAAATATAAACATGCTATATTCAGGATAAAATAGGAAATAATTGAGAGGTAGGGCACTAGAATTAACAGGGGTTAGGAAGTAGAAAGTAGAATTCAGGTCTTGAAGGAAGCTGGGGAAACCAGGATTACATAGGAAATCAATCATATTACAATACAGTTATCATATAAAATATTTAATATAATATATAATGCAATATAAAATATTATATAAAAATATTTAGACAAATCTCCAGACTCAAAGTTAAGAAGTCCATTACTTTTTTCTGAGTCCAACCTGGTGCTCTAGATTCTCCAGCAGATCTTCAACCTCCAAGCAGCAGCCAAGATATCCTTTCTACTTCAAGGCAAGAGCAAGAAGTGTACCTCCAACAAAGAGGGCTAGAGACTAAACCAAGAGAACACAGTTAACTTCTGTCAGAAATCTAAGGAAGGAGTCGGAGCTACATTCCATCCAGTTCAGGACTTTGTCCCTGACAAGGACGAGAAATCACAGGTGATGATAAGGCATGATTATTCCCATCTATA
>NC_133620.1:448240215-448277715 GCF_048593235.1 Sminthopsis crassicaudata
ACTAGTCATATGATCTTCTCAACATGCTGGAATATCCCCCTGTAAGACTTGCTCCATTCTCCCATTGATGAGTTCTTCCTAGGGTATCCATTCTGTGAAGGTCTTCAGAGAAGCCTTCATTTCTTTCCTGGATCTTTTCCTGACTGTAAAACCATTTCCTAGCACCAGATATCTTCATCATTTTCTTCTCCCCAATCCTTCCCAACTCCTTTTCACTTCCCCTTTTGTGCTTTGTCTTCTTCCATTAAAATGTGAGTTCTTTGAGGGCAGGGATTTTCTTTGCTCTTTTTTTTCCTTTTTCTTTTTGGCTTATATTTGTATTCCAATGGTTAGCATCATGCTTGGCACACAATAAGTGCTCAATAAATCTTCCTTCCTTCCTTCTTAAACTTCTTTTGGGTCATGGACCCTTTAGGCACTCAGTAGGGTGAAATCTAGAACCCTTTCTCAGAATAAAGCTTTTAAAAATATAAAATGAAATTCATAGGATTACCCAAAAATCATTTGAAATATGACTTAAAAATTTTAAATATAAGTTCATGACCCCTGGGGTTGGAATCCCTGGATTAGATGATATATACAAATTGCTTTCAATCTCTGAATTGCATGATCCTTTTCCAAAAAAAAAAAAAAAAGACAAAAGACAAAACTAAAGAGACTATAAGGAAAGATGAAATAGGTTGAAGTCCTCTGGTCAGGTGACCAAAACAACCATAATGAAAATTAGACAATACACAAAAAGGTTCAGACAGGATGACTGAAGGAGGAAGACACCATCTTTCCATAGCCAAAGGAATTAGGAAAGCCACTTTGCACCTGAGGCTGAGAAAGTTACCTTAGGACCATGGACAGAGGCCAGAGCAATTGTGTAGCTCCAGGTACAAGCTTAAGGAAGTAAGGCAAGGAGTAAAAAGTACACTTGGAGTCTGAAGAGCTAAATACAAAGAAGACAGCTCTGAGGCTTACAAGCTGTATGACCTTGACCAGGTCACAGTTTCCTCACATATAAGATGAAGGTTTAAGACTGAATGGTCAGGGGGGCAGCTAGGTGGCGCAGTGGATAGAGCACCGGCCCTGAAGTTAGGAGGACCTGAGTTCAAATCTGGTCTCAGATACTTAACACTTCCTAGCTGTGTGACCCTGGCAAGTCACTTAACTCCAATTGCCTCAGCAAAAAAAAAGAAAAAAGAAGATGGTCTCGAAAATGACTTCCAGCTCTGCATCTACAATCTTATGATCCTATGCCTCAGTTTCCCCTTCTGTATAAATGAGAAGGTTGGGCTTGCTGATCTCTAAGATGCTGACTTCAAGACCAAGCTGATTACACATTCAGCTGACTTGTAGCATGATGCTCTAGAATCTCTCATCCCCCTGGTCAGAAAAGCTCTTAAGAGAAATCAGTGAGAAGGAAAGAGGGAGATATATAAATGAACCTTAATGTCTGGCGGAGGAGGAGATGGGGAAAGGGAGCAAGGTAGCTTACAGTCAGCTAGGTAATATCCCTGATAGCCTTCAAGGCCATTTTCTTGGAACAGATGGGCAATTTCACACTGACTGTAGATTTTTGCTTCACTGGAGGCAAGAAAGCAACTGATCAGAAAGAGAATTACAGGGACACTGTTGCTCAGCAGGTACAACCAAGCCCCGGGCTCCATTCAGAGGGCTCCGGGAGACCCTGGGGTAGCTCTGGCTCAGGGTTGTGATTGAGATCAGAAGCCACTCTTTGGTCTGTCCCAAACTTCTGTTGTTGATTTCCCAGAAGGAAGAAAAAATAAAGTGAGCTGAGTGCAGCCCCTGCCTGGGGCATTAGGGAGAAGTGAATGTTAAGGGAAGAGGTGAAGATTAGAGGGAAATCTCACTTTTCTGGTTTTGATAAGCCTGCCTGCTTTTGGGATCCCCTTCTGTTGAAACAACAATAGTCTATGTGCACTCTGGAGAGAAACCCAACTTGTCCTCTTTCTTAATGTAGGGATCAGTAATACTTCAGCAAAAAAAAAACCCAGATCTGTGGATCTGGAGGTTCTTGAAATATAGTACAAGGGTCCCAAAACCCTTACAAGAATCTTCAAGGTCAAAATTCTTCATAATAATACTAAGACATTTTAACTTCAAATATGGCAAATATCAACAAAAATAACTCACAGAAACAAAAGCTTTGGGGAGGTCCTCAATCATTTTTAAGCATACAAAGGAACTCTGAGACCAAAAAGGTGGAGAATCTCTGCCCTAGTGAATTATAAATTCCTTCGAGGAAGAACTGTCATTTTAAAATATCTGTGTCTCCAGCAACAAGAAGATTATATGATGATTGATTGCGATGGACGGGGCTCTTTTCAACAGCAAGGTGATTCAGGCCAATTCCAAAGGTCTTGTGATGGAGAGAGCCATCTGCACCCAGTGGGACTGAGTGTGGATCACAACACAGAATTTTCACTTTTTGTTATTGTTTGGTTACTTTTTTTCTTTCTAATTTTTTTTCCTTTTTGATCTGATTTTTCTTGTGCAGCATGATAATTATAAAAATAAATATAGAAGAACTGCACGTGTTTAACATGTATTGAATTGCTTGCTGTTAATGGGAGAGGAATGGGGCAAGGGAGAGAGAAAAAAGGTTTTGCAAGGCTGAATGTTGAAAACTATATATGTTTTGAAAATAAAAAGCTTTGAAAATAAAAATAAAAATATATTCAAAAGGCCAATATATATGTGTGTGTGTCTCCAGTGCCTAGTACAATTGCATGTAAGTAGTAGTCAAAATATTTCTTGAATGTTGAATGAATGACTACATATTTGCTTCCAGGGAAATGTTTCTTAACCTTTTTTGTACAATGGACCCCTTTGGCGATCCAACAAAGCCCAGTGATCCCTTCTCAGAATAATGTGCATTGCCTGCATTCATAATAAAAAGAAAGGTTTAATTTCACTGAGGAATTAATGAAAATGAATGTTTTTTTCCTATCCAAATTCACAGACCTCCTGAAATGTATCCACAGATTCCTCTGCTCTAGGACAAAGAAGCACTTCTTAAGCCTGCCATTTAAAGTCTTTCCCAATCTGGTGCTGATGTGTTCTTCCAGAATAATTTCATATTATTTCCCCTCAGGTACTCTCTGTTCTAGTTAAACTGGCATGATGACGGGTGCTCAAGCTTGGCATCCCACCTCAGAGTCCTTGTACAGGTGATACCTCCTGTTCATAACTACCCAACATCCTCATTTCCCCCTCTAGGAATCTTGTTTCTTTTAAAACTCAACTTGGCTGTTGCCTCGTATAGGAGAGCTTTCTCGAGGTCCCTGATTATTTCTTTCCCCCATACTCCTACCTCAGTTACTTTATAATTACACGATAGTTTACATACAATTAAATAATGTCAAAGGACCAGAGGCCTAGAGTTAGATCACAAACCTCAGAGGCCTCTAATCTAACCCCATCATTTTATAGATGAGCTAATAGAGGTGAAGAAAAGTTAAATGACTTCTTCAATGTCACATAATGACACCAAAGAGAAAAGGAAAGGGCTGAGCTACTATCAAAGATGCAGTTATCACTGACCTCGAGACAGAGTAATTACTGACCAGTCCTTTGGGGTGTGCTATAGCTAGACCTCTCCTACCTTACAATGTGGCCCACTGTATGGCTTGTAAGGATCAAAAGTGGAAATTAGATGACTGCAGAATTAGTATTCACTGTACTATAATACCTAATTATCTGGGTGTATTGCTGCTTTCACCACCACCACTTCCCCAAGTAGAATGTAAGCTTTATTATATTAAAATAATATTATATAATATATTAGTAGAATGTAAGCTTTATTATATTAAAAACTTAATATAATCTTTATTATTATAAAATAATAAAGAAAAGGGAGATTTGGGGCAGCTAAGTGGTACAAGAGCACTAGCCCTGAAGTCAGGAGGACCCGAGTTCAAATCCAGCCTCAGACACTTAACACTTCTAGCTGTGTGACTCTGGGCAAGTCACTTAACCCCAATTGCCTCAGCAAAAAAAAAAAAGGAAAAAGAAAGAAGAGGGGGATTTTTTTGTCCTTGTATCCCTTGTGCCTAATGGTGTGCAGGCACTCAATAAATGCTATCTCATTGATTAGGAATCCTAAACTGGGTTTTAGAGATCAGTGAGGTTTAAATTACTTGGACTCAATCCAATTTGAGAAACATTTATGAAGTGCCTACTGGGCACAAGATGTCATGTTGGATTATGGATATATAAAGGTGGTACCATGAAAAGATCATTGCAGTTTAAGTAAGAAGGACATGATTCAGACTCAAATTCTGCTACATATTACGTGATCCATTTTTCAAGCCTTGGTTTCCCCATGTACAAATTTAACAAATTGAATGAAATTGTCCATTCCGACTCCAAATCCAATGAAATAAATACCATCTGCTCTAGGGAAAATCCTCTTTAGGTGGTAATAATATTTCTACTGCATGGGGTTGATTGGAAGATCAAACAAAATTGGATCTAAAGGCATTTGACAAATTGTAAAAACTAATCTCCCTAATCCATGCATACTGAAGTGTCTCCTGGAAGAGAACCATCCACAAAGGAAAAACCAAGTGAATGAAGAATGTTCATTGTTCAGAAAATAACTTATCTTTGCCTCTTACTTTTAATGGCTTCCTTTAAAATTTAGCTCAAATCGCACCTTCTTCAGGGGGCTTTTCCTAGTCCTCCCAATTCATAATGTGTGTTCCCTTTCAGATTCCTTCCCTATTTTAGATGGATAAATAAATAGGAGAGAGACAGAGATAGAGAGATATACAGAGACAGAGAGAAATAGAGAGGAGAGAAACAGAGAGGAGAAAGACAGAGGCAGAGAGAGATCTCATAAATTTCACTATTCATATGTTGTCTCTCCATTAAAATGTAAGTTCCTTGATGGCAAGAACTGTTTTTGTCTTTTACAGTGTCTGGAACTTCATAAGTGCTTAGAAAATGCTTGTTGATTGACTGACTGAGATGCAGTTAGGAGAACAGAAGGCTACAAGCCAAAATTAAAGTGGAGAGAGTATTGGGTATGGAAATTTTTTGTTTGCAGATCATGTGCATTCACTGCATCCTCCAAAGCTGAGATGCAACAAAGGATAGCTGGATTCCCTGCTGCTTGTGCTTATTTTGACCTAGCAGTTAACACCAAGAAAACACAGGTCCTCCATCAGCCAGCACCACACCATCCATATGTGGAAGCATCAGCTAGAGCAAATGGTGAAGTTTTAAATGCTGTAAGTTCTCTTACCTCAGCCATCTGCATTCCATGGATGTCCACATTGATAATGAGATTGACACATGTATCGCCAGAGCTGGCTCAGGGTTTGAAAAGCTCTGAAGGAAAGTGTGGGAGAGAAAAGGTATTAGACTGACTCCCAAACTGAAGGTCTCCAGAGCCATTGTGATGACCTTATTGTTGTATGCCTGTAAAACCTGGACAGCATACCAGCACCATGCCAGGAAACTAAATTGCTTCCATTGGAATTATCTCAGGGAGATTCTGAAAACCACCTGGAGGGACAAGATACCAGACACTGAAGTTCTTTCCTGAGCTAAACTGCCAAGCAATCCAACTCTACTGCAGAGAGACAGAACTCGGTTGGGCTGCCCACATTGTTCCAGTGCCAAATGTACACTTGCCAAAAATACTATTTTATGAAGAATTCACGCAGGGCAAATGCTCACAAGGTAGTCGGGAAAAAAAAGTATACAAGGACACACTCAAGGTCTTTCTAAGAACTTGAGAACTAATTGTATGACATAGGAGACACTGGTAGAGGACCATCCAGCATGGCGGGCCCTCATCCAAGAAGGTGCTGCACTCTAGGAGCAAAACAGAACTGAGTTAGCTGAGAAGAAATGTGAGATACAAAAGTTAGAGAAGCTGCCCCAGTGTTCATAGGGATTATTTGCATCCTGTGCTAGAGTATTCTGAGCTCATGTTGGTCTGGTCACTCCACTCTAATATTGTGATGCCATTTTGGTCCTCTTTGAGAACAAAGGACAACAACCAACCAACCTGGGAGAGCAACGTATACAGTTTGTTCATGAGAATATTAGGAAAACCATGAGAAGAAGAAAAGCCGGGCTGTCACATGATGAGCTTTCGACATGACAGGTCAACAACTAGAGTGTTCCACTGGCACCCAGTGGAGTTCAGGAGAAAGGGAAAAAAGCCTCCAGCACAATGGGTGAACTACCAGTGGTGGATGTGGGGAGAAGGGAATTCCATGGCTTGGCAAGATCTGGATAAATGGTTAATTGAATTGTTAGGCAATCAACAAAATTGTATTAAGCATCTGCTATGTGCTTTGAAGGACTGGGCTAAGCACTGAGGACACAAAGAAAGGCAAAAAAAATAGTCTTAAATTTACAGTCCAAAACATGAGACAAAAAATGTTCAAGCAACTTATAGACAGGATAAAATGGAAGTGATCTTCTAAGGAAGGTGCTAACATGGTTGGAGGAACCCCCAAACCAATGAGACCTTCTGTTCATTTGATGATTGGAGTGCTTGAGTCATCTTGTCAGCCCTGTCCTATCTCACTTTGGTTGCCTCCCTTGTCCATCTGCCTTTTCTTGGTCCTTGTTGAAGTCCAGATGGTGCAGGAAAATGATGGGAAGATCAGAACTGACCAGTTGGCGCCTGTCCCTCTGGAACTGAGTGGGTAGGGTGACAACCACAACAGGAGTTGTTTCAGCTTAGCTCTAGATAAATCCCTACAGATACAGACTCCAACTGTCCTACTTCCTGAAGGGAATAGATCTGAGAGCTCCTGGAAAGGAATTCCACATCTGTGTGATCTTGCTCTTCTAGAACCCTGATCTGCTGAACTCCCCCTAGGGTTCCACCATTCTCAAGTAATTGTGTGTCTGGGGCCATCTTAGTATGGTGTAATTTAAGCAACTAAGTAGCTGAATGAATAGTGCTGGGCTTGGAGTTAAGACTTTTTCCTGTGTTCAAATCCGACCAAAGACATTTACTAACTGTGTGACCCTGGGCAAGTCACTTAACTTCAGTTTGCCTCAGTTTCCTCATCTGTCAAATGAGCTGGAAAAGGAAATGGCAAACCAGTCCAGTATCTTTGCCAAAGAAAATTAAATGGGGTCACAAAGAGTCATCCGCAATTGAAAAACAACAGACTTCTTCCTATCTCCACTAAAGCTCCTCTCAGTCATGACCTCAGGTGCTTCTTGTTTAAAAGAAGAAACAGGAGGAGCAGGAGTGCTGGGGCAGAAAATAATCAGAATGAAGGGGTTCCTTTGTTATTATCCTCATTTTTAGTGGAGAAAGTGTTATTCATAGCTGTCTGTTGACTTACACAAGGTCATGGAACCAACAACTAGTAGAGATCATAATTGAAAAGCCAAGGCTTTTGGATACAAATCCAGTATTGTTGTTTTTCAATATACCAATATTTAAAATATTAAAGATAAGACCTCAAACCCAGGAAGTGAATATCCAGAAAAGTTATCACTGATCACAAAAAGTCACCAGAGCTTCATCAGGAACGAGTTATGCTAGAGAAAGACTGCCTCATTTCTTTCAGAACAGGATTACTTAATGGGTAGATTATGGGAGCAGTAGAAATAATTTACCTAAATTGGTGCAAGACACTTGTCAAAATACCATTAACTATATATTGGAAAATGGCAGTGAAATGCGGGCTGGATGATTGCAAAACGACATGGATTAAGAATCCATTCAATGGCCAGACTCAAAGAGTAGTTGCTAAGGGCTCATAATCAACCTGGAAAAAAGTCAGTGGATTAACCCAGGAGTCTCTCTTTGGCCTGATACTATTTAACATTTTTATCAATGACTCTAATAAAGGTTTAGATTGTGTACTTATCAGTCATGCAGATGCCACTGATTTGGAAGGATTAACTAATATTATACTGGTCACCAAGAATGCAAAAAGGTCTTGATAGGGTTGAAAACCGGGACAAATTAAATAAAAAGATGTAACGGGAAAATTTCCATTTCCAAAATTTCAATCTTACATTTGGATTCAAAAAAATCAACTTTTTCACACATTCTAGGTGGGAAAGGTGAAAGAAAGAAAGAAAGAAAGAAAGAAAGAAAGAAAGAAAGAAAGAAAGAAAGAAAGAAAGAAAGAAAGAAAGAAAAGAAAGAAAGAAAGAAAGAAAGAAAGAAAGAAAGAAAGAAAGAAAGAAAGAAAGAAAGAAAGAAAGAAAGAAAGAAAGAAAGAAAGAAAGAAAGAAAGAAAGAAAGAAAGAAAGAAAGAAAGAAAGAAAGAAAGAAAGAAAAAGAAAGAAAGAAAGATATAAGGATTTTAGTTAACTGCAAATTTAATATGAGCCAACAGTAACAACATCCAAAAGCTAATGTCATATTAGTTTGTGTTGTCAAGATCATTGTATTCTTTAGAAGTCTTTCAATGTCCTCCTGTTATCTCCTAGTCTATTACTGTTTTTCCTCTGCTTATCTATCTTTTCTTCTGTCAATCATCCATCACATAGTAATCCATAGTTATCTTTTTTACCTTCTGGAAAACTGACTAAAATGTTTGCCTGTAAGAAGGAAAAATAAAATGTAGAATAGATGCCCATCAATTGGGGAATGGCTGAATAACTCGTGGTATATGAAAGTAATATAAAGTTATTGTTCTATAAAAATGCTGAGCATGACGATTTTGGGAAATCCTGGAAAGATGTACATGAACTGATTCTGAGAAAAACAAGTAGAACCAGGAATACATTGTACATAGTAACAGCAAGAATGTGCAATAATCAACTATGAAAGACTTAGTTCTTCTCAGTGGTTCAGCGATCAAGGCAAACCCAATAAACTTTGGATAGAAAACACCATCTGCATCCAGAAAAAGAACTATGCAGATTGAATATAAATCAACACATGCTATGTTCACTTGTTTTTTTTCTGTTTTTTCTCTCCTGTGGGTTTTTTCTTTTGTTCTGATTTTCTCTTCCAACATGATTCATAAAATGATGTGTATTAAAAATAAAAAATAATTTAATTTTCAAAGAAAGAAAGAAACTCTAGAAGCATTATGATTTTGCATTGATCAGATCATTTTTGTGGCATTGTGTTTTTTGCTATCTTCTTTGATTTAGGAAAGACATTGATAAACTGGAGAATGTCCAGAGAAGCAACACTAAAGTGACGAAGGATTATAAAATGATCACTTAAAGGAAGTAGAGATGTTTAGCCTGAAGAAGAAAAGATTCAGAGGAAAGAGTATAGCACTCTTGAAGTATATGAAGGGCTGCTGAAAAAAGGAGAGATTGAGCCTCTTGAGCTTAAATTTGATGTAAAAAAAAAAAACAACAAAAATAATAATAATAACTTCTTAACCATTAAAGTCAAATTAAAAGGGAATGACCTGCCTAGACAAGGGATGGGCTTCCTGTCTTCAGGCAGAGGCTGGAGGACCCTTTATCAGGTATGTTGTAGTAGTAATTCTGATAGAGTATAAATTGGATTAGGCTGAAGGTCTTCCCACCTCTAATATAGGATATTCTATTGTGTTCAGCAAGTGCAATAATTCTAAAACATTCTAGTCAGGCCCTCCCCCCACATACACACATGTTCCTAGCATTGGCCTAGTGGAGGTTACCCCAATGTTCCCTTAGCAGGAACTGCTCAATCTTACACAGGGGACTTTCTTTATGGAACAATTATATCTTAAGTATGTACTACAAACAATGGAGGAGCCTTTAAGAAGTCCCATGGTACTCTCTGAACAGCTGTTTCCCTTGGGATCCTGCCAGAATGAGCTGAGCCCTACCTAGAGATAGAGTCTAAACTGGAAACTTCCAGCTTCTGAAAAAATCCAAACAAAAACAAAGATTTCTTCCTCCTTACCCAATCCCTGATGTGCCTAGACATTTTCTCATCAAAAGAAATCCATTTTAAGATAATGGAGATGACATGATCTACAAGGAGAAAGATGGGGGAGTTTGGAAGAGGATAACTGTCTTTTATATAAAGTTTTAAGTATATGGGTATGTGTATATATACATACACACAGATATACATATATACTCAGATAGACAGATAGATGGACAGATAGATAGATAGATAGATAGATAGATAGATAGATAGATAGATAGATAGATAGATAGATAGATGATAGATAGATAGATGATAGATAGACAGACAAATAGATAAATAGATAGATAGATAGATAGATAGATAGATAGATAGATAGATGTGTCAAGACAGAGAGAAATGGATGGATGTATGGATGTGTGGATAGACAGACAGATAGATAGATAAGTAGATAAATACATGATAGATAGGTGGATGGATGGATAGAAACATAGTAGGGAGAGAGAGAGATAACTAGGTAAGTAGGTGGATGGATGGATGGATGGATGGATGTGTCAAGACAGAGAGAAATGGATGGATGTATGGATGTGTGGATAGACAGATAGATAGGTAGATAGATACATGATAGATAAATAGGTGGATCGATGGATAGAAACATAGTAGGGAGAGAGAGAAAGAGACAGAGATAACTAGGTAAGTAGGTGGATGGATGGATGGATGGATGGATGGATGGATGGATGGATGGATGGATGTGTCAAGACAGAGAGAAATGGATGGATGTAAGGATGTGGGGATAGACAGACAGATGGATAGATAAGTAGGCAATGAGGTGGATGGATGGTGGATGGATGGATGTGTGGATAGATAGATAGAAATCATTTCATTTGAGCACCACAGAAACTGATGCTAAAAGGCTAACACTTGTTAAAATAAATAACAGTTTCAGTTTTTTAAAAAGGCTAAAAATAAATATCAGTTAAAATAAATAAACCTTAAATAACAGAGCTATACAGCTAGTGAGACTCTGAAGGGGCATTCAAAGTCAGGTCTTTCTGATTCCAAACCATTCTATTCACTAAGCAGGTGCAGGAAAGACAAAGGTCTACGTGGCAGGACTCCAGTGGTATGATTGAAGGGATTCTAGGAATGTCCCAAGATTTCTCCTAAAGTCTCTCTGAAGACAGAAAATTTTCTTCTTTGAGGTTGATTGCTTTAGAGTCTGGATTTGTTCTCTATTATACTTGTAATAGGGTATTTTAAAAGCTGTCCTTACTGCTTCTATATCAAAGATTTTTAACATTTTGGGAGGAGGTTCATGAATTCTTCTGGTAATCTGGAGAAGTCTGTAGACCTCTTTTCATAGTATTTTTAAGAGGATTATAGGGAAAATCAATTATATTGATTATAATTATCAACTCTATTCAATTATATTGAAATACAGTGATGAGAAAACTTTTAAGTTCATAGTCAGGTTTAAAAAAAAGAAACAACAATCCTGCTCTGGCCAGATGGATATATGGGCAATCTCAATGCTTATATGAGAAAAAATGGTTTAGCATAGTACAGTATTCAGGGGTTTGGACACCACCTAGCTATGTAATTTGGCCTGTCTAAGGCTCTGGTCTCTCATCTGTGAAATAGGAATAATAATAACTATAAGGACTATGAAAGATTTGTTGTGAAGTTCAAATGAAATAATGTTTTGCAAACACTTTAGAAACTTCAAGTGTTATACAAATGTTATTTTCCCCTTAATCCTTACTCTCTCCCCACCCCTCTTCCTTCTTTTTTCTTCTATCCTTCCCTTCCCCTCCATTTCTTCCTCCTTTATCCTTCCTCCTTTTCTTTCTGCTTCCTTCTTTCTCTTCCCTTCTCTCCTTCCTTTTCCTTCCCCCATCCTTCTTTCTCTCTGTTATCCCTTCCTTTTCCCCTCTCCTCTTTCTCTACTCTTTCTCCACTCCTCCCATGTTTCCTTCCTTTCTTCCTTCTCTTTCATCCTTCCTCTTTCTACCCTTTCTTTTCCCCTCTCTGTCATTATTCTTTTTTCCTCTCTCCCATCTTACCTTCCATTCTTCCCACTTTCCTTCCTCATTCCCCTCTATCCTTCTTCTATCCTACAAGACTTTAGAAAATCATTTGGCATCTTTAGGACTTAATTTCCTCAAATGAGAAAATGCGTCTAAATGCTTAGAAACCATCTTTCCTCTCCCAAAGAGCTATATAATATTAGCTTATGATTCACACCTTATGCAAGAGCCTCTGACTTCCTGGAATTCTTAATGAAAGCTCCACGGTGCTCAGAAATCACTTTGAAGCATGACAGTATTCACTGACATCCTGGAAAGGCACAGTGCCTGCTTTCAGAGCAAAGGCAAAGCACAGCCAGACCGACCTGCCCCCGTCTCTGTTCAATCGGGAGTCAAGAGAATCATAATTCACATTTATATAATTCTCCAAGATTTTTAATTTTCCCTTTTTTGTTGTGAACTTAATAACCATCAGGAATAAACATTTCAATATTCAAAGAGCAAGAAAGAGGATTATGTAAGAAGCTAGGAGCTTCTGTTACAGAGTTTGCTTTTTAAGACTTGTGTAAGACAGCAGCTGGAGAGTTGGTCACAGAGTCAGGAAGAACTGAGTTCAAGTCCTGCCTCTGACACAGACTGCCTGTGTGACCTGGGCAAGGCACTTACCCTCTCAGTGCCCTAGGCAGCTCCGTGATACAAGAAGAAAAGAAGGTGCTGATCTGCATTGTTTGAAGAAATTCCTCACCGAGAACTCCCCAAACTGATGAAATCACAACAGGGAAAGAAAGATGAGAGAGAGGGGAGATGGAGAGAGACAGAGCTGGAGAATAAGAGACAGACAGACAGACAGAGAGTAACAAAGAGAAAGAGTGTGAGAGAGAGAATGAGAGAGACATAAAGAGAGACAGAGACAGACAGACAGAGAGAGACAGAGAGAGAGAGATACAGAGAAGAGAAAGAGAAACAGAGACAGAGACAGAGAGAGAAGAGAGTGAGAGACAGAGACAGAGACAAAGAGTGACAGAGAGAGACAGAGAGAGAGAGAGAAAGAGAGAGAGAGAGAGAGAGAGAGAGAGAGAGAGAGAGAGAGAGAGAGAGGAGAGAGACAGAGACAGAGACAGAGAGACAGAAAAACACAACCAGAAAGAGACAAACAAAGAGAGGAGAGAAAGAGAAAGAAATAGGGGAGGGAGGGAAAGAGAGAGAAAGAGAAGAGAACGGACAGGAATGCTTAAACTTTTTGTGCCAGACCACTTGGACAGTTTGGTGAAGCCCACGAATTCTTCTCAGAATAATGTATTTAAATGCCTAAAATATATAGGATCACAAAAGAAACCAGATGCAATTAAAAATAGAATTCTCAAAATATTTTGAAACACAAATTCTCAGATCTCAGGTCAAGAACCTTGAGATAAAAAAGGAGGAATGGAGGGAGACTTGCTAAGACTAGATAGCTATTTTAACATGGTAGAATGTGGCAGCCAGGTGGCAGCATGGATAGAATACTGGACCTGAAGGGAGGAACACTAATATTCCTAAGTTCAAATACAGTCTCAGACATTTACTAGCTGTATGATCCTGGGCAAGTCACTTCAGGTTGTTTGCCTCAGTAAATGAGCTGGAGAAGGAAATGAAAAACCATTCAAGTATCTTTGCTAAGAAAATCCAAAAGGAGCCCACAAAGAGCAACTATCTGAGGCTGGATTTGAACTCAGGGAGATGTCTTCCTGACTCTGGGGCACAGCCTGGCACCTAAAGCTGCCGTTGTCCAAAGAAGAAAATGACAAACCACTCCAGTGTCTCTGCCAAGAAAATCCCAAATGGGGTCATGAAGAGTCAGACATGACTGAACAACCACAAAAATTATTATTACAGTATATTTGAAATTGTTTCAGGAGCTAGAGAACATTGACAGCTGAGGAGGGGATCAGAAAGGACCCCAATTAAGGAGGGAGCTACATATAAGCAGTGCTTTGAAAGAGGAAAGAGAAAAGGGAAAAGCAAGAGAGAGGGGGAGATGGAGAGAAAGAGGGAGGAAAGAGAAAAAAGGGAGAGACAAAGGAGAGAAGGGAAAGGAAGGAGAGAGAAAGAGGAGGAAGAGAAAAGAAGGAGGGGATGGAGGAAAGAAAAAGAAAGGAGAGAGAGAACAGAAAGGGGAAAAGAGAGAGAAGGGAGATGATGGAAAGGGAGGAGGAAGGGAGAAAAGGGAGAGAGAAGAGGACATTTTAGACATGAAGGGAGAGGCAATTTTTTAATTATTTTATTTTATTTTTTGGTAATTTTTTAAAGGTAGAAAAAGAAATCGTTGGTTCAAAGAACAGATGGCAGATCAATATGATTAGAATAAAGAATGCATGAAGAACAAAGATTTATTTTATGGTTTTTTTCATATAATTTAATTTTCTTTCGATTAACAAATCTTATTTCCCTCCTCCCTCCTCACTTTAAAAACAAACAAACAAAAGCAAAATTTTATAACAAATCTGCCTGGTCAAATTTGACAGACAGTTCAATGAAAGGAAAAGTGAAACCAGAAAAGTACTGGAAAGAAAAATGGGAGCCATATTTTATAAAGGGCCTTAAATGGCAGGCGGAGGCCTTTGCTCAAAAACCCATTGGATGTCTGAATAGAGAGGATGCTGGAAGTCACTTGGAATGTGACGGCTAAGTCCTGCATGTCGGAGATCCTTCAGCCAGCTGCTCAGATCCAGCCCACGTCTGAGGGCAGGGAAGCCTTGAGTGGCTGTGCTCTGAGGGAGTGCTGCTGGATGCCTGAATTCCCTGAGTATCCTTGAAATAAATCCTCCCTACTCCTGTCAGTGGGTTGATGTCCACACAGCGCTCTAAGGACTGACGTCCATAACTAAAATATAGATATTGTTCAGTGCTACAGGTGGCTCCAGGTTCCTCGAAAGCTCTCTGTGACCAAAAGCTAAGAGATGCCGGCATTAAAAAGAGAGAGGGCATCTGATGGGAGCTGGGCTAGAAGGGACTTGCCATTCCTTCCTCTCTCACTCAGCTCCCCCAGTTATCCAAAGAGATGGCAGGATCCTGCTGGTGAGGGAAGTTCCCAAGATGCCCTGGGAGAAGAGAACAGAAGAAGACATAAATACCATTAAGTGGAGTGAATCTTCAGCATTCTGGATTAAAAAAGAAAAACAGGGACTGAAGTTGTTAGGGAACAGACCTATAATTGCTTGCTGTCTAGGGAAGAAGGGACCAGGCGAGAGAGGGAAAAAATTTAGAACACAGGGTTTTACAAAAGTCAATGTTGAAAACTATCTTTGTGTGTATTTGGAAAAATAAAATGCTATTTAAAAAACATTTATAGCAGGATTCAGAGACTGTGTAAAGAAGGCTTACACTTTCCCAGGCTTCTCAGAGACAAAATAGCAGAGTATAGAAGGAGAATAACTGGTCTGAATCTAAAAAAAAAAAAAAAAAAAAAAAAAAACCAAGATCTACACCGTTTAGCTAGGTGGCTCAGTGGTGATGAAGAAGACCCGCATTCAAATCCATTTTCAAGCACTTACCAGCTGTGTGGCCCTGGAGAAGTCACTTAATTCTGTTGCCTCAGTTTCCACATCTGTAAAAATGAGTTGGAGAAGGAAATAGCAAACAACTTCAGCATCTAGTCCAGAAGACCTGTGTTTGAATTCTGATTCAGACACTTAACAAACTATTTGATATAGAACAAGTCTCTTGATCTCACTCAATTTCCTTTCTGTAAAATGAGCATAATAGCAGCTACCTTACATGGTCATTGTGAGGACCAAAGGGCATAACATTTGTAAAGCACTTTGTACTATTATTATTATATTACCCCCCTTTGATGGAGTGCCCCATGCCTATTGTGACCCTGATCTTGTGGTTAGCGCTTTCTGAGTCTTATCAGTCACTGTTTAAAATAGAGCAGTTCAGGGACTGGTGTATTCAGAACATGCTGAATTAAGCACCGATGAGGATGAGAGACCGACCATGATGCTTTTCTGTCTCTCCAGACAGCTAGGAAGTGCAGTGGATGGAGCACCACACTGGAACCAGAAACTCATCTTTGTGAGTTCAAATCTGGCTTCACACTCTGACTGTGTGACCCTGGGAAAGTCACATAACTCTGTTTTAATTCATCTGCCAAATGAGCTGGAGAAGGAAATGGCAAACCATTTCAGTATCTTTGGCCAAGAAAACTCCAAATGGGGATCACAAAGAGTCATAAAATGACCATAAAATAACAAAGAAGACTCTTGATCTACGGATCTCTGGAGTGTTATAGTATTTCTGCCTTAAGAAGAAAGAAAGCAAGGACAGAAAGTGTCCATCAGCACTAGTGTTTCCTGGAAAAGTGCTTTGTAACAGCAAAAAATGGAAGGTAATGAGAGAGAGAACAACGGTATGGAAATTCAAAATGGCAGCCACTCCAACCATCCTATTTGGCTTTGAAAATGTGTTGCTGTTAATGCCTCTTACTTGAATAAGTGTTTGTCTACTTGTCTGGTAATTTATACCAAACTTAATAAGGATCTTTCAGGAGAAGCCAAGAAACTATCCAGTTTCTTAATCCTACTTCTGCTACTCAACTCTCAACAACAGCTGAGTCTGTGCTGAAAACAACCATGTCTCAGCCTAAGGCACAGCACCAGCTGCCTTCTTCTGAAAAGCGAGGATGTGGTGAAGTATTTCAGTTTCAAAGGGCTTTACAGCTGCCTGTAGAGCAAGAAGTAAACACAAAATGTGAGATGTCAACAATCAAGTAATTAAGGAGAATATCGCTGGGTTTGGAGAAAACCAAGAGGCAGGTACTCTACTATAGGGCTTCATAACATTATTAACTCATATTTAGAGAGTGCTTTGGAGTCTGAAAATGCTTCTCTCACAACAATACTGGGAAGTAAGTAGAGTATTCTTAGCTCCATTTTACAGATGAGAAAACTATACCTCGGAGAGATTAAACGATTTGCCCAAATTCATACAACGGGTAAATTTGATTTGAAACTTCACATTAGAATTGAGGTTCTCAAACCCGGTATTCACAGAGGATGTGTGAGTAGATTTCAAGGGATCCATGAACTTGTATGAGAAAAAATATAATAAAATTTCAATGTAATTAGTTTCTTTTATAACTATGTTTTTTTAATTATTCTGAAAAGAGGTCCATAGATTTCCCCAGACTTCCAAAGGGCTCCATGAAACCGAAACGATAAAGAATGCCTGGACAAGATCATAAGCTCATTGCAAGTGGGAACTATTTTGTTCTTTGTCCTTGTACCCTTGAGCCTTTAATATAATGTCTATGGACATTTAATAAATACTTATTGATTCATTGACTAATGGAAGTCCAGTTCTCTCCTGAACCCCAAATATCTGTTCTTTTCATCAAAATTTACTTCTTCCCAATTTCTACAACAACAGAAATGGAGAGAATAAAAATTATGAAATTGAATATTAAAAGGTGATTATGAACAATGCTCTTTCTACTATTGTAGAAATGCCTCACTTCTAGAACTGATAAGAACTGTACTCTAAGGCTATGCAAGGGTCAGTGTTGAAAAATTTTCATTGCATATGTTTTGAAAATAAAAAACTTAAAAAAAAAAGCCTTCTCTCTGCTACTGCTTTACATTGTGATTTGTCAAGTCACTTTCCTTTGTCTAACAAGGGAGTTGAATTATATAATCTCCATGGAATTATCCAGATGACTCTATTCCCATCCTGGCTGGAAGATTTTTTAAGACACTGGAAGCTAGAAGTATATCACAGTAAATTGAGGCAGGGGAACAGGATGAAAGAAGCATAATCTTTACCTTCCATTCAATTTGGACTTTCCAGGGAGTTAAACCAAGCTTTCCAAACTACACAATTTATAACATCTTCAGGATAGTTATTGATTTGAAACATCTATGGGATTTCAGAGCTATCACAGATCAGGAGAGACAAGGAAACATTTTTCAAGGATTTTATCTTCTCACCTGTGAAAACTCCTGGATTCTCCCATCAAACCTTCAGAGATGGGGAGAAATTGGCCAGTCAAGAGTAAAACCTTCATTTCAACAATCCTCCCTCTGAGTCTATGCTATGATGGAGGAGGGCAGGGTATCACTCTGGGAAAATTCTCAAGGATACCAACCAGCCCATCGGCATCCATCTGCCTTCTTCCCTGGACACTGGTCCTTTTCTCTCTCTCCATCTCTGATTGGAAAGGTAATGTGCAATTTCACCTCCTTCATGATCTAACCAGCAGGGCTTGCTTTTAGCAGCAGAATCATGCAATGAGGTATCACTTCTCTGTCACGTATCACTCAGTGTCCTTACCGCCAGCTTTTGAAGGTGCCCAAGTTCCTCTACTGAGTCCCATTCCTGACCCTACCATCCACTACTTCTTTGGGGGAAACTCCACAGTTTTACTTTAAAACCACAGACCCAGATGTGACATTTATATTTTAGAATTAGAAAACTGCCTCACAGATTAGATTGTCAAGTTTGGAGCCACACAAAAACAGGATTTAAATCCCACCTGTCCCCATCTCAAACATGCTGAAATTGTTGGCCAACCACATAGGAAAGAAGAGGTCCCGTTCTCCCACAAGGAACAAAAGGCTCAGCCACGGATGGGATCCACGGGCCAGTGTTACCTGCAGTCCTGTACAGAAATTTCTCAGCCAATTTATGTTCTGGAAAACATCACCAGATTCCTCCACAGTCTGGGGCTCTGTGAGACAACAGAACTATCTACTAGCATTGTACTCTGGAACAATACCATGGAAAAAATGATTAAGCTGCTTCCTCAACTCCCTTCCTGAGCTCTCCGCTCGTTGCCCTTTCTGGCCCACATTCACCACATCACTTCTCCCATCACTCCCCACTCCCTCTGGCCACTCCAGTCATTCCTTATGGATGTTTGCTATCTCCCACACATAGACAGCTTATTTCTGCCTCTAAAACTGTTTTGCATATAAGCCCCAACCCCCAAAACTGGCAGATCCTCCTGCCAAATATCTGTTCTTTTCATCAAAATTTACTTCTTTCTAATGACCACAACAACAGAAATGGAGAGAACAAAAATTATGAAATTGAATACTAGAAGGTAATTATGACCAAGCATGGCTCTGAAGAAAATATCAGAAAATACACCTCTCTCCTTTATAGAGGTAGGGAAGAAGGTCTACGAGGGTATGACACTAAATATACCATCAGATACCATTCTTGTGTTTGTTTGGCTGAGCTAATTTTCTCACTTTAAAGAATGGCTCTCTGCCTGGGAGACAGCTGTTTTCAGAAATGAAAGTCATATAAAAACAGAAGCTATCAATAAAATTTTTTTCAAGTTTAAAAAAAACTAATATCTTTCTGGATTCATCTCTGTTCCCAAGCTCCTTCCCAGAGAGGATTTAAGGCCCAAGATAAATCACACCGCAGCTCCTCACCTTCAATATTTCTAACTGAGAGCCTCTTAAAGTAATGATCAAGGGCAACCTTTTTTTCCTGAGGTAATTGGGGTTAAGTGACTTGCCCAGGGTCACACAGCTAGGAAGTGTTAAGTGCCTGAGACAAAATTTAAACTCAATTCCTTGTGACTTCAGAGCAAGTGCTCTATCTACTACATCAACTAGCAATCAAGGGCAATCTTAAAGGAGAAAGTGGACCACAAAAGAATAGCTAGGACAGGGTATATTGAAGTAACAAGAGGCAACCTGTGACTACCACTTCCAGGTTCAGTCCTTTGGCCATCATGAAAGGAGAGGGAAGTTTCAGTCACTCATGGGAGCATTTGAATGCCTAAATCTTGGAGTATTTGATCATCATTCCTCAAGAATGACCATATGCACTTCATTTTTTTCCCCAAAAACTAATGGATTCAATTTATAATCTATGATTTTTTTTTCAAGAGT
The DNA here is from genome assembly GCF_048593235.1 of Sminthopsis crassicaudata. Classification (NCBI taxonomy): domain Eukaryota; kingdom Metazoa; phylum Chordata; class Mammalia; order Dasyuromorphia; family Dasyuridae; genus Sminthopsis; species Sminthopsis crassicaudata. Next base: position 448,259,952 of record NC_133620.1, read on the forward strand.
AAGGTAGTAAAGAGATACAGTAAGGAGAGACTTTGAGGCCAGAAAGGCCTAGGTTCCAGATCAATTGTTGACAGATATTGGCTAAGTGACTTTGGGGGAAGCTATTTAACCTCACCATACTAAGCCACTCCCTAAAACTATATATTGAGAGAGTACCAATCTGTACTGGTTAGGAGAGTTTCTTCCTCCAAGAATTCTAGATATTAATGAAATCATACCTGCAATGGTTACCATTACTGACTTTTCCCTTATTAAAAGAGTAAACTCCTCTTTCCTTTTGCCTTTTTCAAATAGCTGAAAGATGTCTTAAGAAAGTATCTTTTTCTCACTTTTCTTCCCTTCTATCTTTTGTTTTTATTGTTTTACTATTTAAAAAAACAAAACTCTTCATCTTTCTTTATGATAGTCACCTCATTTTCTCACATCCTTTCTGTGTAGTCCAGAAGAGACTTTATGATTTTTCTTTTCTAGCTATCGCCTCTGTTTCACTTCACAAATGTATTTTCTTACATTATTGGACAATTTTTCTTTATTTTGTGATATCAAAATAAAAAATACCAGGAAACAAAACCTAGAATCTAAGCAACTGTGTTCTAAGTGGGTCAGACCAATCCCAGGGTTGATTTTTTTCCAAGAAAAAATGATAAACAATGGTTCTGTCAGTGGAATCTTATCCAAAAAAAAAAAAAAAGAAAGAAAGAAAAAAATTACAAATTCCTTGAGACCAAGAGCTATCTCACTTTTATATTTGTACCTTCAGTGCCTAACATATAGCAGGTGCTTAATAAATGTTTGCTGATTGGCATTCATTTATTCTAGTTAACCCCGTGTTCACTGAGAGTGATGCTATCCCTTGACATAGCAGAAAGAGTGCCGATTTGGAATCAGAGGTTCCGCATTCAAATTTTAACTCTCCTATTTACTATTACCTTGTGATTTGGGAAGAGCCAATTTCTCTCTTTTTTTTAAAATTGTGTTCATTTCTTTATTTTAAATATCTGTCAGCAACAAAAATACTGATTCACTTTTGTTTATGCAACAAAGAATTTTTCTCTGTCTCTCTCTGTGTGTGCATATATATCTTGCACTTCTTAATAAGGAGTGAAAAAGTTGCCTTTACTTTGAAATTTGAGCCAATTTCTCTTGACCTCAGCTTTCTCACCTGTAAAATGCATGGGTCAGACCAAACACAAGGATTGACAAACTACACATTTGGGGCTGGGAAAAGGAGGAGGAACACTTGGCTCTCAAAACCATAGTTTGCTGACCCCTGGGCTAACTTAAAAGCTATTCTACTCAGGAGGCAACACGATAATATACCCCAAAAGTGGCCATCTAACTGTTCAAGGAAATGGAAATACTGCTTCCAATTCTTTGTACATACCTCTAACGGTTAGAAAGTTTTTTTTTACATCAAACCTAAAAGTGCTTCTCTGTAAGTTCCATATACTGTTCTTGGTTCTGCCTTTAGGGCCAAAGAAAAACAATTTAATACCACTCCAAATATTTGAGAACAAATACTATAATCCACTCTCCCAACTATTCTTTTTTTTTTTTTCAGGCTAAGCATCCTTAGTTCTTTCAAATGATCCTCAATTAGCGTGAACTCAAGTCATCTCGGTTTCCTCCAATGGACATTCCAGCTTATCAATATCCTTCTAGAAACATGGTGTCCAAAGACGCGGTCTGAGAAGCATTTAGCACACTGTGGGACTAGCAAATACCCAATACTGGGGATTAAAATATTAGCAGTGGAGAAACACCATAGCACAAAAAGGTATAACATTGAAACTGGTTTCAAATTGTCAGTTAATCAGAAGGTTGGGTATCTTGGGCAAGCTTTCCCCATTCCCTAAATATGAGGATCCCCTAGCCCTCTGACTCCAGGTCATCCTTACCTCCTTTCTGAAACTCTTATTCTTGGTTAGCATAATGTGCCCCCATGAGTCTGATTATCACAACCATACAAATGACTTCTGAGCGCCACCCTGCATTTCCAGCTGCCTATTGGACACCGCTACCTGGATTTCCCCTAGGTTCCCAACTCAATATATCTGAGACTGGCTGTTCAAAGCTTCCTCTTCCCAAATTCGTCCTTCCCTCCCAACTTTTCTTTTTCTATTGCAGACACTACCATCTTCTCAGTAAATCCCATTTGTCTGATATTTCTGTCTCTCTAACTTCTCACATTCAAAAAGCCGCCACCAAAAATAATTGACCTGTACAGAGAGATGGAAGGTTGACAAACTACTTTAGAAACAGCTGGGTCTCACCACACCTCTAGGAGACATCACAGGCATTTGAAGGTGGAGAAATCAAAACTCTGAAATGTTGAGGATATTGTTCACGGTTGTACACCGTGTCAGAGATAGGAGTCAAACCCAAGTTTCTCTTTCCTAAGAACTCAGCAGGTCAAGTCCAATCCTTTCTTTCCATAATATCTTTGATATTTATCCCTTCTTTTTCCACCTATGTTACCACCAACTTCATTCAATCCTTTATGATCTGCTGCCTGGTCTCTGCCTCCAGTTCCTCCCTCTTTGTGTCTGTCCTTAGCAGGAGTAAGACAGTTTTCAGAAGAGAAACAAGGTCCCCTTGACCTCTCCCCTTGACCTCCAGGCCTGGACCATTTTTTGGTCCCTCATTTCTCATCCTTGTTCACTTGGAGGCTTCCATGGGGATGATTCTGAAACGCACAGCCTTCCTCTGCAGGCTCCTAACGGACAACACTACACTCTTCCTCCACCTTGAGCAACTCCTGATTATACTTTTATAGGATACTACACAAACTCCTTAGCCTGACATTAGTTGGAATAGACAGAGCTGTCAGGCAGCCAGATTCTCTGCTTATTAAGGAAGCTCTCCTCCATTACCTCTAAGATCAAATAAAAACATTGGCATTTAAATCCCTTTACAATCTTATGCCAAGCCAGTTTTCCAGACCGATCATTTACTACTTCCCTTCAGTCACTCTTTGGTTCAAACAAAGGGGCCTTCTTGTTATGCTTCCAATAAAACACTCCATCTCCCACCTCCCTGCTTTTGCACTTGCTGTCTCCTTACTTCCAACACTTACACTTCCTACTTTCCCACAAAACTCAGTGCACACCTTACTTTCTACATGAAATCTCCTGAATATCTCTGAAGGCACTTTTCTTCCCCTCTTAAAAATTATCTTTATTTATTTTATATAGTTTATATTTATATTTTATATATTATGTTATTTTATTTAACTATTTCTTTATGATAATTATTTATAATTTATATATTTACATATATATTACAGCTTATATATTTATTTTATATAATATGGCATAGTGACTAGAGAGCTGCTCCCAGAGCCAAGTTCAAGTCTCCTCTGAAACAGACTGTCTGGTGATGATCACTTACCCTGTCCCAGACAGCTCTCTAAGACTATATATTTTATAGAAGATTCTGACCTATAGTGATGAAATAAATTCCCTCATCTGAGAATTCCCAATATCAGTGAAAAAACAGAGTCTGTCCCTCTTGTAATCCTTTATTTCGAATATGATTATTCAGAAACGTCTTTGCTCTCCTGATAGAATATAAATTCTGAGGGCAAGAATTATCGTCTCCAAGGTTTAGCACAGTCCTAGAATATACCAGGCACTGGATAAATGCTTTTTGATTAATTGGTTGGTTGGTTAATGTTAAAATCACCCTGCATGAGGATTAGCTCTACAGAACCATGCTGTGACACATAGAATGCATCCCTCACCCTAGATGGCTTAGCCCTCCCACAGGTGGGTGCTACAGACTACAAGTCTGGCAGACTTCAAATCCACACATTTATTACCTCCCCAAGGCTGGAAACAGCCCCCAAAGTGCAGACCTGACAGACGTGGGTCAATAGCACCATCTTTCTATATGAAGGGTGACAATACTGATCATAGCTATTGGCTAAGATGATATTCATAAGGCCTGAGTCATTAGATAGAACTGCTGACCTGACAAATAGGCTAACCAAAGGGAAATCCTGGCCCAGTCCACACAAGGAGAAAAGGGCTCTTATCACTCGCTAGAACAATGAGTAGTTTGAGACGTGGATTAGCTGAGTGGACAAGAAATTGTTGAGTGATTCAAACTTCAGTTCCATTTATAACAAGAATCTCTTTTAAACCAATTAACAGTAACATGAAGAGTCATTTATTTCTAAGCAATTACAGATTTGCCCTCACCTGAGATATTGATTTCATGGAATTATAGAATGTCAACCCTGGAAGGGATCTCAATTCATCTGAATCAGCCCTCCCTCCTTTTTCAAGCCGAGACCAGCGGTACTTTCCAATCTATTACAAAGGCTCTTGATTTTTTTTAAGGTCCACAAAAGGAATGAGACACCAGATTTAAAAGATCTTTGAAAGCTGGATATAAGAGTTATATTAGCAGAAATAATCCTAAACTTAGAGCAAGAGATAGTTCCGGAACTGCCTAGTCATGTGAAGTTGGGCAATCCTTCATCTGTCGTAAGTTTTCCTCTTCTAGGAAATGAGGCAGTTCTACCACAAGCTCCCTAAGATCTCTTCCTGCTCTAACCATCTATTGGATTCTTAGGAAATGTCCTCCCCTCTCATATCCTAGGAGTCTCTTGGCCAGACTAACATCTGTAAGCAGATAAATGATGGAGATAATCAAGGGAGCTTTAGGGCACATCGCTTCACGTAGGAAAATGGGAGTCATCCGGATGAATCAGAGTCTTGGCCCTGTGTCAGAATTCTATGGCCAAAAGAGGCCTTGAAGTGATGGTGCTGGGAGGCAAGGAGATTCTTCCCTACCTCCAGTCTTTAAAGAATGGATATATCCTCACTTCTCTCAATAGTCAAGCAATGCCCTATCATTCAGAAATGGGTCCTTTTGAAAATTTATTTCCTGTCAGTATTTACACAGAGCAATTAGAAGACTTTAGACAGGTCATCCCATTGCTCTACTAGTGGTCCTCAAACTTTTAAAATAGGGGACTAGTTCACTGTCCCTCAGACTGTGGGAGGCCAGGACTATAGTAAAAACAAAAGCTCACACTCTGTCTCTGCCCCTCAGCCCATTTGCCATAACCTGGGGGAGCCACATAAACATCCTCAGCTGGCTGCGTCTGGCCCCCGGGGCGGTAGTTTGAGAACCCTGCCTATGTCTTGGTGTGGGAATAGATGATCTCCAAGAACTTTTCAGTTCTAAATCTATGGTCCTATACCAATCAAGGCTTTATGTATTTTGTCTATCTTAAACCCAGAAAGGGTTTCAAAAAGTAACCATAGTGATTTATTTTACAAATGAGGACATTGAATTCTAGAGAGATTAAATAACTTGCTAAAAATCACACTTGCAGGTAAGTGGCAAACAAAAATTCAAACTTTGGTCCCATCACTCCAAATCCAGCGTTCTTTGCACTGCACCATGAGAACATTTGCCTTTGTAGACTGAAAAGGTCAAATCTATTTAGCACTGGATCTCAAGTAAGGAAAACCTGATTTCAAATTTGACTTCTGATAATTCCTAGTTGTGTGACCCTGGGCAAATCACTTGAGCTTTCTCTGCCTCCGTTTCTTTAACTATAAAATGGAGATAATAATACCATCACCCTCACAAGATTATTGGGAGATATTTGTAAAACTCTTAGCACAGTGTCTGGCACATAGCAGGCACTTATTAAATGCTAGTTTCTTTCCTTTTATGTCAGAATCTTTCCACATCTTTTCCTATCCCATATTACTCCTCAATCCTCCAAGAAGCACAGAAAGTGAGGTGGAGAGGGATTGTTGAGTTTGGGTCAAAGACTGGAACTCTTCATCCAAGCAGGACACTGAGGATGGGATGGAACTATGTCCAAACAGGAAAGCCAATGAAAAGATACTGTAGGGAGGGATATATCGTTCAGTCTTATTTCCTAGAACTAGAAGCAGATGATCTCTGAAGTTGATGATCTGAAAGGAAATGAAAATGAAAAGAATCATCTGTTTTCTGCTAGCTGACAGAACTCTACAGCACTTGAGAAAGAATCCATAATATTATTATAACATTTTACATTTAAATATGTCACCTTATCCAATCTATTCATTTTGTTGATTAATTACAAAAAATTGAAATAATTTGCTCATTATACTGGAAATTTGGAGTTAGAGGTTGTGGGTTTAAAATCCAATTGCAATGGGCAGCTAGGTGGTGCAGTGGATAGAGCATCAGTCCTGAAGTCAGGAAGACCTGATTTCAAATCTAGCTGTGTGACCCTGGGCAAGTCACTTAACCCCAATTGCCTCAGCAAAAAAAAATCCAATTATGAGACTTACTATTTAACTTTTACCTCTCCAAGCCATTTTCCTTATTTGTAAAATGAGAGAATTAAACTAGATGGTCTCTAATATCCCTCCAAGCTCAAGATCTATGTGTGACCTCTCTGGACATCAGTTTCCTCATTTATAAAATAAGGGATTTGGACTAAATGGCATGTAAAATCCCTTTCTGCTATATCTAGGTAGTACAGAGCAAAGTTAACCTCTAAATCCAGGTCTTCTGATATCACATCCAATACTCTATATACTATGCTACCCTACCTCCAATAATAGGTAGTATTTTTCTTTCATTCAATATGGATGTTCAAAAGATAAAAGATTGAAGTCAAAACTTGGCTCATTGTGAAAATTGGGGAAAGGATCAGACTGGTAGATGTTTATGCTCCTCAAAATAAATTTAAAACAGGTGCCCTTCAGGCACAGGATGAGAAAATCACTTTTGGGAAAGATAATTAAACTGAGAATGATTATAGGGATGAAAATGGCTCAAAAGTGAAACCAAACATTTAATAGTCTATAAAAAATATAAAGTGGAAAAAATGTTTAAAATCATATAATGCTGTGTCTGGAAGAGACCTTAGACATTTCTAGTGAATGAAAGAATAAAAAAGCATTTATAAAATGTGCTTTTTATTTGCCAAAAACTTCACTAATACAACCACAAAAACAAGATATTTCGTGTTCTCAAGGTGCCCATATTCAAATGGATGGAAACAACACACATATAGGAGAGCTGTACAGCAAACAGAAAGGTATGGTAGTGCTTCAGGTGGCAACCCCCTAGTAGTCCAACCTCCTATTAATCTGAACAGTCTAGAATATTATTAACCATAAACAGTAGAATTGACAAGATATGCTTATATTATGTTGATTGTTGTTGTCATTTGTTCTTGAAGAGGACCAAAGGGACGTCACTATGTTGGGGTCAAGATACAGTGTCAGAGCGTGGCTGACCAGACCTCAGTTCAGAAGGCTCTACTACAGGCTGGTCTCATAAATATTTAGAATGGAGACGTCTCTAAATTTATGCATTTCGTGGTTCTTTGGAGCTAATGTAATTCTGCTTCATAGGTTAGTTTTGCTTCCATTTCAAGAAGCCAAGTAGTGATGAAACACCAAAATCATATAATGTTTAAACTGGAAATGACCCAAGAGATAACATCCCTTCTCTCCATTCTAAAATAATTGAAATTTTCCTATTTCATTGAATGTTTATCTTTTTCCCTGAGAGATAATGCTTAGTTTTGCTGGATAGTTGATTCTTGGTTGCAGTCCAAGCTCTTTGGCTCTCTGGAATATCATATTCTAGGGCCTTCCATCTTTTAAAGTGAAAGCTGCTAGGTTCCAGGAATCCTGACTGCAGTATTTTTCCTTGATCTGATAATTCTGAAATTTAACTATTCTTTGGAGTTTTCATTTTGGGGTCTCTTTCAAGAACTGATTGGTGGATTCTTTCAATGACTATTTCACCCTCTGGTTTTAGGGCATCAGGGCAGTTTTCCTTGATGATTTCTTGAAAGATATTGTCTAGGGTCTTTTTTTCAGCCTTCGGGTAGTCCAATAATTCTTAGATAGCCTCTCTTGGATCTATTTTCCAGGTCATCTATTTTTCCAATAAAGTATTTTTACATTTTCTTCTATTTTTTCATTTTTTGGTTTTGTTTGACTGATTTTTGATGTCTTATTGAGCCATTCACATCCATTTGTTCAATTATAATTTTTATTCTTTATTTTCTTCAGTTACCTTTTCTACCTCATTTTGAATTTATGCAAAACTTTTAAATGAGTTCTTTCATTCATTGGATTTTTTTCCATTTCACCAAATCTATGTTTAAGTAGTAGTTTTCTTCAGACAATTTCTGTGTTTCCTTTTCCAAAGCTCTCATTTCTTTTCCCCATTTTTCTTCTTTCTTTTAAGATCCTTTTTGAATTCTTACAATAGAGCCTTTCGAGCTGGAAACCATATCCCTTTTGAGGTTTCATCTGGAAACATTTTGCCTTCAGTACTCTTAGAGTTTAGGTCTGTTCTTTCCTGTCTCCATAACAGCAATCTATGGTCAGAGTTGTTTTTGCTTTTTTTGCTCATTTTAAAAGGTTGAGATCTGTTCTTAGGACAAAGGGAAGATTGTCCCAAGCTTCCTCTTTAGCTCAACAGGAACTTTATTCTGCTCTGGGACTCTGTTGAGGGGTTCCTTACCGTGCAAGGTGGCCATGGCCAAGTCCCACTTGCTATGCTGGAGTTCAAGGACTCATTATTTGCCTCCTGTAGTTGCACTGGAGGTCTCACAGCTAGTCTGATGATCCACTGGTTTCTGAATCAGGACAGAGTAGTCAATGCTACTGTATTTTGGTTAATAGCCTCCCACTAAATTTTCCTGGCAGGTCAGCCCTGGGCCTCCCTATACCTGTGCTGGGCCTTGTCCCTCCCCTCACCTCCCCCTCTCCCCTGCCCAATTGAGACAGACATTTTCTGAAGTTCTTCCAAAATATTTTTGATGAAAATTTGTTATACTCCAAATATTTGTCGTTCTGTCACTGCAAAACCTGTTCAGAGGCTTGATCTGGTGTTGACTCTGAAGGAAGCCAGAAAGAACTCAGGCAAAGAATTGCCTATTCTCTGCCATCTTGTCTCTGACTTCCTCCCTATTCTATAGGTGAAAAAACTAAGACCCAAAGAAAAGAAGTGACAGTTCTAAGGTTATATAGCTCATTAATAGCAGAGCTGGGGGTAACTAGATGGTACAGTGTTTAGAACACTGGTCCTGGGGTCAGAAGGATTGAGTTCAAATTCAGCCTCAGACATTTAACACTGTGTGATCCTAGATAAGTCACTTAACCCTAATTACTTCAGCAGAAAAAAAAAGTGACAGAGTTTGGATTTGATTTAATGTCACCTAATTCCTGGATTAAAAGTAATCAGAAGACCTTAATTCATATCCCCAATTCTACTGTGTTTTTTTAGGCAATTGGGATTAATTGACTTGCCTAGGGTCATTCAGCTAGTAAGTGTATAAGGCCAGATCTTAGGTCCTCCTGACTCCAGGACTAGTACTTTATCCATATTATTTACTATCTATATCACTCTGGCCAAAACACTGGGGTTCAATTTCTTCATTTGACTAAATGATCTCTCAAGTCTTTTACAATTCTAGAGCTAGAACCCAGTATCTCTGAGAGAAGCCTAAGTCAACCTTTGAGCTTTTAGATTCCTCCTGGAAAGACTTATATGGCCAAGATAATGATACAAGAGGAACTAATGATTTAATATAATCCTATATTAATTCTGTTTTCACTATACTATTCTTCATTTCTTTAAATGTTTTAATAGGAAGAAAATTCTCAAGGGAAGAAATGAAGCCGAAAGGTTTTAAAAAGAACAAAATAGGTATTCACAGCAGCTGCAGAAGTGAATAATAGAGGGCACATAGGGAGAAAAAACCAAGGTGAAGAAACTGGAGCAGAAACAGTGAAACAGATCGAAATGAGAAGTTTGCATAAACAAGAGCAAGGTGATGGGGGAAAAAAGAAAGTCAAACAAAGATATAGATCTCTTCTTATGAGTATGGAATGAAGAGAGAAGACAGGCTGGGTTGGGCTTAACAGAGAAAAACAAATTAAAAACCTACCCATCAAAAAGCTGTGAAGAAGAGAAGAGTTTGGGGGGAGAGACATTTCAGGAGCTAGTTAAGGTGCCTCCCGAGGAAAAGGAAGCCATCTGGGCTAATGCCAGAATGCATTCCAATCAGAGAAGGAAAAAAGCAAATAATCTAACAGTAGACTTCACAGCTTGAAAAGTGAATGGCATAATTGGAAACAACAATAGCAAATAAAGAAACGGAACACCATTTAATTACAACAACCAAGTTTCTCTCCATAGAAGATCTGAGAAAATGTACTGCCCTCCCTTCATTAGAGGTGGGGAACTATGGGTGGGAAACAGCATACACTGTCACAATCATCCCATTTGTTGGTTAGTTTTGTGAATTATTTTCTTCTTCCAGTCTCTATTTATTTTTTGTTACAAAGGATATCTCAATGGGTAGGAAAGGGAAAAAAAATATATATATATATATAGAAATAAAGGGTGGTATAAAACCAAAAGATAATAATAGCTCTCATTTATTTGGTGCTGTATAGTCTACAAGGCTCTTTACAAAGAGTTCATTTTATCCTTACAACAATCCTGGGAGATAGGTAGAATCCTCATTCTACGGACACTGAGACACATAGAGGTTAAGCGACTTGCTCAGAATCTCACTGCTAGTAAATATCTAAGGCAGATTATGAACTCAGAGCTTCCTGACTTATGATCTAATACTTTGTCTACTGCACCATAGCAATCAAATTTAAGGCTTTTTTGTCTTTTTAAATTTTTTTATGTTTTTATTTATTTTGGGGTTTTTTATTAAAGCTTTTTTATTTTTAAAATATGCATAGATAATTTTTAACAGTCACTCTTGCAAAAACTTGTACTCCAAATTTTTCCCTCCCTTCTTCCCACCCTCTTCCCTAGACAGCAAGCAATCCAATAAATGTTAAACATGTTTTTGCCTTTAAAAAAATTCATGTCATGAACAATTTAAACAGAAATATTATGCCTAGTAGTCTCTGCTGAGGATATCTATAAGGTCTCTGAGATAGTCTAAACCAAACTTAGACGATTTTGTTTTTACTGGAAAAAGTAATATGACTAGTACAATGAAACAAAAGGTATTAATGATGACGTGTTAGAAAGAAGAGCAAAAGATTTTGCAAATGGTAGCCACTGACCTTCCAAAACCCTGACTACAAACTTCTTGTAAGGAATGTAATTGCTAAGTCTGATGAGGAAAAAGAACTGAGGCAGAAGCCACAGGGTTTGACACAAATGGTGGGCTATCTGAGAAATCATAGAAAATGCTCAAAGAGAAAGAGAAGAAAGCTATTGATTTTCTCTATATCTGGAAGAATCATACATTTGACAAGCCATGGTTTATTCCATCACATAGAGAATGTTCATTGGAGTTTGCCAGATGGGAAGGTGATATATGGGAAGACATTCTCCACTGGTGTGATCATCATCCCCAGGGCCAGTGGGAGGGTGAGAAAAGATAGAAAATTGACAAAGTGAGAAAGGTAAAGTAGCCCATGTGGACTCTGCTGGAAACTAATGATGCTGTGTGATGGTACATCTCTATCAACAACAGACAGAGAAAAAAGAAATAAGTCTTAAGCTATAGTTGTGCAGTGGAAAGAACAAAGTTGGAGAATAAGAGATCCTAAGTTCAAGTTTCACCTCTGCACCTTATTATTAGTATGACCTGAAGCAAGTCATTGAACCTCAATGGGGCTATTTCCTCATCTGCAAAATAAAAGAAATTCCATCTCTGAAACTCTAATGCTCTGGAAATTATTTTCCTGTGAAAGCTGGAACTCACAGCTTAGAACTGGAAGGTATCCCAAAGACCACCCAGTCTGACTTCCCATCTTACAAATTAAGAAATTGAGATCCAGAGGAAGAAAAATGTCTTCCAAGGACACAAATCAATAGCATAGCTGAGAATCAAATCCTGACTTTCAATCAAAGATTTATTTCATTAGACGCCATCCCAACCATGTACAAAGCATCAAAAACTGGGGTCAAAGAAAACTACTATCTATAGCAGTGGTTCTCCAAGTGTGGTCCAGAGAACCTTGGAGGTCTCTGAAACCCTTTCAGAGGGTACACAAAATCAAAATTTGTTTTTATTTATATATATATTTATATGCACTTAAATATACATATATATATATATAAACCATATATGGTTTGGACAGATCTTCAATAATTTTTAATAGTATAAAGATAGTAAGAACAAAAAACATATAATATGCTATACTATACTATATATAGATAGATAGATAGATAGATATAGATATAGATATATAGATATATACTTTTTATAGTATAGTATACTAACCAAAGGGCTTGGGTTTAATTACTACCTGTGTGACTCTGGGAAAGTTTCTTAATTTCTCCAGGCCTCAGTTTCCTCATCCGTAAAATGAAAATGTTGGAATAAGTGATCTGTGAAATTCCTTCCAGATCTATGATTCTAAAATGTGAGAAACAAGAAAAAAGCTGCAGATCTGAAAAAGAAAAACCAGGAAAGATCAAAGAAATATTCAAAGAAGTCTAAAGCTACAAAAATAGAAATTGATGGATTTGGGGATGAGGTTATTACAAAGATCTTTCAGAGGCTTCTGGATATAAAACTGGGACAAAGCAGAGGACAAGACCCAGGAATATTTTATACAACAAAGTGCTGATCGAGGCAAAATTAAGTTCCAGAACAAAAGGAAATGTCCAAGAGTACGTGGATGGGAAAAATACCAAGTCTCTGAACCACACCAAAAACTCTTGGTGCTAGTTAGCCAAGATTGTGGAAGGGAGAGGGTGGAAAAGAAGGAGGAGAAATCACAATAGATGGATAAAAAGGAAAAATAAAGAGAACCATGACCTTGGGGCTAAAAATTCAAAAAAATGGAAGAAAATGCCTAGAAATGTGCAAATGAACCAGAAAATGTAGAAGATGAGAGAATTTATGAAAATCAAAAAGAAAGAAATTTATAGAAAGGCAATGACAAAGAATGAAAGAAACAGGCCAGCCTGATAAATTAGGGGGTATTGGTGTTGAACAATGCATAAACCCTTATCCCTTCCACTTTGCAACTTTCCTCATCTCAGTTTCAATATATAATAGGCCAGCATAAGAAATGAAATGGGAATTTGGGAGGAGTTTTGCAGAAGCCTCAGATAACATGGGGAGAACAGCAGACAATGCAGAAAAAGTTTAGAAACTCAGAAATGTATAAAATAAATGTATAGTGTTATGTAATATCAACATATCTTTTTATATCATAGTAATTCAGACTTCTCTGATACAAAAGGAGGGCCAAAAACTTTTATGATTTTCTAGATCACAGGGGTTCTGTGTCCCCAAACTTCTTGAGGTAGAAGGGATAACTGACTGTCACATTCTACTACATTGACTAATTTTGCTGAATTGCTTTCTTTTGCCTCTTCTTTTTTGCATTTCTTACAAGGTACAGTTTGCTGGTGATAGATAGGGAAGTAGCAATTTGGAAATAAAATGATATAAAAACAGAAGCTATCATATTCTGTAAAACAAAGAGAAAGATCAGACTAGCACAAAAAAATCAGAAAAGATACAAACAAATCCAGAAATGAGCATAAAATAGCTAAGTGAAACAATGAAAATGTGTATTTAAACATATTTAAAAATCAACATGTGAGGTTTATGGAAATTTTGTTGGCTTCTTTGATGGTGTGATGAGAATTATAAATAATAAATATTCTGTGCTAATACCATTCAAAATAAAAATCTTATCATAATGAGATGGGATAATAGGTGTGAAAATGTTCTGAAAATATATAAAACACTACAAAAATACAAGGTATTGTTAATGTGGCTATCATTTCAAAGCAAACTGAATATATTACTGTACAAAGCTCTGCTTTCTACTGATCAGCAAAGACCCCCACTAAATCTGATTTGGGGGATGCCAGAGGCCCAGGGAGAGAAGATTGACAGCACCATTGGTTAAACCTGCTGAGAGACAGGCTGTCCAAAACTGTATCCTGATGGTACAAGTCAATTTGAACAGGGCTCATAAGCCAAAGAATCATCTAAAATTGGAGGGAGGTAGATTTTAAGCACTAGCAATAGAACTGGCAAGAAAAGAGGGAAATGAAGATTAGGGGTAGAAAGAGAACAGAAAGATGGGAAGAGGGACATTGATTTGGAGCTAGAAGGATCTTGGAGATCCAAAACCAAAATCATTTTGCATTAGAGAATTTCAGGCTCTGAGAATTAGTGATTTATTCAACAAGGTAATAAATGGCAGAACTGAGAATTGAAACACAGAGCTATGTGTCCAGGGTCACACACAATCTGAGGCAGGATTTGAATTCAGATATTCCTGACTCCAAGTCAAGTGTTCCAACTAACCACTTCATACTGCATCTCATCAGTCAAGCTAGTTTTGGGAGAAAATAATATTAATAATCACAATTAATATTTATATAGCACTTACTATGGGTTAGGCACTATGCTAAGTGCTTTATAATTATTCTTATTTGAGCCTCACAATAATCCTGGTGGGGGAGTAGATACTATTATTATTCCCATTTTACCGATGAGGAAACTGAGGCAAAGAGGATTAAATGACTTTCCCAGAATTCTCGGGACTACTCCATGGTGGCCAGTTTCTGGGAAACGTGAGCCTGAAGAGTACCTGAACTTATCTGAATCATGGCCCCGATGATTTCATTTCACTTTCACCACCATTTGGATCCATCTCCTTAAGTTCCAAGGAAAAGCAGTTATACTCCCAAAGGAAGAGAGTATGAAATACCATCATTTGTCCTTGAGTCCCCTTAAGAGGCAGATGCAGAATATAAGACCAGAGATCAGCAATCAATAAAGGATAAGTTCCAGAAGACAGACTGCTTCATTTTTTGCTACTGTATTTCCAGTGATTAGTTACAGTAGATGGTTAATGAAAGCTTATTATTACCTTGATTACTTGATGGGCAAAAGGCACAGATGAGGGAGAAGCTCCAATTCCTTTTCTTAACCTAATTTTTACAAAAAGAGAGTCCTTGTCCTGGAGTCAGAGTCCAGCCTCGGAAGCTTACCTATATGACCTTGGGCAAGGATCTCAGGTTCCTCATCTGTAAAATGATGGGATGGGACTAGATGGCTTCCAAAATCTGCTTCATGGGAAGTGATGTCCCAACGAAAGGAGATAAAAGAGGTTCTATTCCCACAGGAAAAGCCTCCTCCTTCTTTATAGGCAAGGGCTTCATTGATACCCATTGAACTGAATTGACTAGAATTAAGTTGAAAAATGAGACTGAACTGAGATAACTACAAGGAACTAAAGAATATGCTGATAGAACCAGGTAAACCTGGTTGAGTTTGGAAGTAGTCCTGGGACTCTTTCTTCATCCTATCTTCTTATCTCTTATCTTCATCTCTACCTTTTTCTTTTGTCCTTCTGATCTTCTTCAGGGCCACATGAGACATTGCCTCTCCCCACAATCTCAACTCAAATTCTGGAAACTCTTCTCAGTAATCTAAATACTGGAAATTTTGCTCTCTACAAGATCTCAAGATGATAATAATAATGGCTAAAATTTACACGGGACTTTTAAGTTTGTCTATTTTCTTCTCTGATGCTTTACCACAACCCTGTGAAGTGGGTACTATATTATTTCATGGAAGGGAAACCAGGCCGAGAAATTAAATGCCTTGTCCAACTAATCTGGATTTGAACTCACATCTTCTTGACTTCAAGTCAGCCATTCTTTCCACCCCCATGCCATCCAGTCACCTAAGACTAAATATAAGTCTGCAAAAGACCACAGATACGATCTAGTCCAACTCCATTTAACAGATGAAAAAACTGAATCTCAAATGGGTGTTCATTGACTTGCCCAAGATTATACACAAGATAAAAGGCAAAATCAAACTTCAAATTCAGGTCTTCTGATTCTAAATCCAGGCATTCTTTCATTTTTTCACCATACTGTACTGCCTTTATTAATTTTTAAGGCTTGCCTGTTGGATTTCAGAAAAACCTGGACTTACATGAACTGATGCTGAGGAAGTAAGCAGAGAAAAGAGAGGAGAAGAGAGGAGAGAGATCTTGGAAAAGCAAGATGAAGTGTGTCTTTAAGGAGCTCACATTCTACATTCTAAGAGAAGGACATTTCAGCTATAATGGCAAGAACACCAGGTTTGCAGTAAAGTACTTGAGTTTGAATCTTGATTCTGAAAATCCATCTCTTTAGGGTTTCCATTTCCTCTGAAGACCTTTAAAGCACTACATTTGTCATAGCCAAGGGCTCTTGTTTACCTCATCTATTAAATGAGGGTTTGGACTGGATGGCCTTTGCGGTCCCTCCCAGTTCTAAGAGAGCTTGTCCCTGAGATATGCACACAACCCTATGAGCACTCGCCCTATAAGTACTATTAATAGTATATTATTATTTCAGCTCTGTATCCAACCATTTTCTCTGTGTGTGATCAGGAACTCTGAATGGGACCTCTGCAGGAAGACAAGCGAGCCCTCTCTGAGAGGGAAAGATTGCCAGGAGAGACTCTATTCACATGATCTGAAGCGAAGGATAACTTTGTCTGATTTCAAAAGGCACGAAATTCATTATCCTGGAACTTCTCATTGACAGCCAAGAAGCCCAAGTCACTGCTCTTGTGGTACATCAGGTTCTTCTTGCCGCCATACATCATACATACAGGCTACCATACATGGCATACAGATGCCTTCAGTGGCATTCATTGGGAGGAAATTTTGGAAAGACTGTTGCTTCCTTCCTGTTCCCAAGAGTATTGTGTCCCACTTTTCATCCTCCCACCTGCTCATTGACTGGGCAATGAAAGGAGGAGGGTTCCCCCACCTGTTTTATGATCCAATCAAACTGGTTTCTCTCTGTTCTTCCCACATGAAATCATCTCCCAACTCCTTTCCATTGCACTGTCTGTCTCCCATGACTGGATTGTATTCTCTCCTTATCCCCCACATCACAGACTCCATTTCTTCCTGCAAGACTCAGCTCAAACACTATCTTCTTCTATCTTTCCTGATTCCCTTAATGACTAGCTCTCCCTCTCAAATGAGCTTTTATTTAACTAATTTAACTAATTAACTAACTAACTTTTATTAACTAATAATTAATATATATTTGTATATGTTGAGTCATTTTATTCTTGTCTGATTCCCTATGGCCCCATCTGGGACTTTCTTGGCAGAGAGACTGAACTAATTTGTTATTTTCTTCTCCAGCTCATCTTACATATGAGGAAACCGAGGCAAACAGAGTTAAATGACTTGCCCAGGGTCACACAACTAAGATGAATCTTTCAAACTCTATGTATAGCACTTATCCACTATGCCACCTAACTGCCCCTATTTGCATTTACTTATTTGATAGTGTATATTATCAACTATCCACTTTACTATATACTACATATATTAAGCTATTCTACTATTTGCATTTTTATGTAAACTTTTCATCTCCTTCATTAGAATGTAAGTTCCTCTTGAGTAGGAATCTCTTCATTCTTTGTACTTTTGTCCCCTATGTTTAGCACATTGTTTGGTTTATTGTAGATGCTCGGTGGCTTAATAAATACTTGCTGGTTAATTTATTCTTTAATTCCTAGCTCTTCTTACAGAAAACTCTTCAGACACCTCATGTTCATACCTTATTTCTCCTTCTTCATATCTTCCTTCCCTCTATATCCAAACCTCCTGATTCCTGATTCTCTCAATAACTAACTCTCCCTCTCAAATTAGGCCTGCAAGTTCTTCAATTAATGTTCTAAAATCTTTCTCTTCATTATCATAACATACATCAGCCTTCCTAACCCAGAGATCCCATCCCTGGCTCT
>NC_133620.1:448625872-448683372 GCF_048593235.1 Sminthopsis crassicaudata
AGGCAATGGCATGGAATGAGTGGGAGAGAGATCTTAGGATGAGAAATAGTCAGGTGATAATCAATAAGCTATGAGATGGAACTGTTAATGCTAGAATCTTCTGAGAACTCATTAGGCAGAAACAAGGAGGGATTCCTGGGGATGATCTCCCTTAATACAAAAATAGTGCAGTTTTAAGCCATTAAAGTTTATCTTTAATATCACTATCATTGAGTCATGGTATCACTAGTCATTAAAGATGAGCTTAACCATTGCACTAAGACTTTTGGGACACCCAGTATAATTATTCATTTTGCTACCTTTTTTTTTTTTTTTTTTTTTGCTGCTCTTTGTCTTTGACCTATTAGAATGTAAGATCCCTTGAATAGAGAAACTGTCTCTTTCATCTCAAGGCTCCTCACAGAGCCTTTTGAACATCATAGACTTAAATCAGTTAATTCTGCTGACTGTCTAGTCCTGGGGTCTCAAAACCCACTTCTCCCAATTTCTGGATGTTTTCTAGGGTCTATTTCTTCCTGTCTAAGGGGATTCTCTGCTTTGGTTTTCTCGTAGGTAAATCGATTTAGTAAAGTGGAAGATAGAGCAATTTTTGTTACGGATCGCCACCTGTACAAGATGGACCCCACCAAGCAGTATAAAGTGATGAAGACAATTCCCCTGTATAATGTAAGTACTGACCAGTCTCTGGGTCCTTCTGTATCACTGACCTTGTGCCATGTCCGGGATAGGGATATTATATTGCTCCTCGTTTCTGATTTTGTGTTCATATTTGAATTTGTAGGGAGTGGAGGTAAAGTGAGGATATCTAGGAAGTGATATTGGGAAGCCATGTCATACTGTTGTCAGCCTAGGGTTCCCGTAGTTCACTAATCTTTTTTTCCATTGGGAACCTTTTCACACATGTGCTTGTTGGTTATGGCAAAAGCCTCTATATGACAGTTTTTTGTTTTTTTTTTAAATCTTGGGAATCCACAGCCAATTGGTCAATGTCTAATTAGAGAAGCAAATTACTTTTGTATTTCCTTAGCTGCCTTTTTTATCCATTTTACTTTAACTGCCTCCTTCTCTGAGATCTTGTTATATAAATAGAAACTGTTTTTGAAGCTTCCATCCATTTTGATAAATAATTTATAAGAATAACACTCATGGATGACATTCACATAGTGTTTTGAGGTTTTCAAAATGCTCCCCCTGCATGATTATCTCATCGGAGCTTCACAACAACCCTGCAAGGTAGAGACTGTGAGTATTTTTAATAATCATTTTCTAAATTAGAAATCTAGGGTTTAGAGAAGTTATGAGGTATTTGGGGCTCATACCCCCAGGAAGTGTCACAGTTGGGATTTGAACCCAGATATTCCCAGCACTCCATCATGATACAGTATTAAGGTGGCAGCAATTTAGGACATTGGGAAAAGCCCTATGGAGAAGAAGAGGGTCTGAATTGGGGTAATTGTAGCGTGAGTGGACAGAAGGGTATTGATGTGAGAAAAGAACTTAGAATCCATTTGATTGGATACCTGGGGTGAGGGAGAAAGGAGAATCAAATATGGCGCCCAAGTTTGAACCTGGATGCCTAGAAAAAAGGTGATGCGTTTGACAGAAACAGGGATGTCTAGAGGGAGAGAAACGACTTCAGTTTTTGACATATTGAGCTTGAGATGCCAAATAGACTTCCAAGTAGAAATGGCGAGAAAACACTGGAGCTCAGGAGAGCGCTGAGGGCTAGGTACATAAACTTGGAAATCCTCTGCATGGAAATAAGTTGAAATCATGAGACTTGCTGAGATACCAAGAAGGAGAAGTCATGGAAAAGAAAGGGACCCCCCATTCCAAAACTGCCTTGTCTCGCCCCATGAGGAAACAAGCTCCCTAAGCAAAGCACCATGCCATTGTTTCCACATGTATCGCCAGTGCTGGCACATAGTAAATGCTTTATTACTCTTCTTCCAATCCATCCTCTTCCTTTTATAGATGAAATTCAGAGATTCAGAGAGGTTGAATGGCACTTGCCCGAGGTCACACAGGTAGAAGAGTTTGTGTTCAAACCCATGTCCTCTGATGAGCAACCCACTGCACTTTTATACTATACTCTGGATGCTCTTAATCTTTTTTTATAACTATTTCTTTTTTAATTTTTTTAATTATATCTTTTATTTATATTTGTAATATTTAAAAATATTTATAATATTTAATTATATTTTTTATTTACAAAATATATGCCTGGGTAATTTTTCAGCATTGACCACTGCAAAACCTTCTGTTATAAATTTTCCCCTCCTTCCCCTTCCTTAGGTGGCAGGTAGTTCAATACATGTTAAATATGTTAAATTATATGTTAAATGTAATATATGTATACATATTTATACAGTTATCTTGCTGCACAAGAATGTAGATCTAGAAAGAAAAAAGAAAAATCTGGGAAGGAAAACAAAAATGCAAGCAAACAATAACAGAAGGAGTGAGAATGCTATGTTGCGGTCCACACTCAGTTCCACAGTCTCTCTCTGGGTGCAGATGGCTCTCTTCATTATTGGACAACGTAACTAGTTTGAATCAACTCATTGTTGGAGAGAATGCTCTTAATCTTAAGGAATTTTTGAATATTAAAAATTTCAAATTCTGGGGCAGCTAGGTGGTGCAATGGATGGAGCACCAGCCCTGAAGTCAGGAGGACCTGAGTTCAAATTTGACCTCAAACACTTAACACTTCCCAGCTGTGTGACCAGCAAGTCACTTAACCTCAATTGCCTCAGCAAAAAAAAGAAAGGAAAGAAGAAAATTTTTAAATTTCATAACTGACAAAATAAATATGCAAAAATAATTGAATGAAAAAAATTGAATTAAAGTCAATAAGCATTTATTATATACCTACTACATACTCAGTCTTGGAGATACAAAAATAGAAACTAAACAGCCCTCAAGGAGTCTGTGGAATTATTTACACAGGTTTAAGAATTTATTAACCCAAACACTGACATGGGTCTATGATGTCATCAATGTGGCTTTATTCCCTTTCCGTCCCTGGCTGCCCATCCTGGGCAAATGTTGCATGTGACCTTCTACAAGATTACCACAGAGGGGCCACCCAGCTGGGGATCGGCTCTAAATCTCCCGTGACATACATCCTCTCCATGAGAATGTCAGTAGGACACTAGGGCTATCTGCCACTTTTGGAGAAGGTAGAAATGATATCAAGGAATGAGAATTTATTAAGCATCTACTGTATACCACGCACTATTCCAAGCCCTTTACAAGTGTCACCTCATTTGATCCCCACGATAACCCTTTGAGGTAAGTGCTGTGTTATTATCCCCATTTTATAGGTGAGGAAATAGAATTTAAGTAATTTGTCCAGGCTCATGCCGCTAGTAAGTTAGATTTGACTCCAGACCCTGTGCTCTCTGCAGGGCACCTTCTAGCTGCCTAAGGAAACAAAGAAGGCAAAAACACTGGAGAAGACCAAAGATCTTGGGCAAGTCACTTCACCCAATGTGCCTCAGTTTCCTCATCTGGAAAATGAGCTGGAGAAGGAAATGGCCAATCACTCCGGTGTCTTTGCCAAGAAAGCCCCAAATAGGGTCACGAAAAGTTAGACGGAACAGAAATGACCAAACAACAAAGAGCAAAGGTGCAGTGGAGCTAGCATCAGGATGGCCCAAGTTTCAATCCGGCCGGAGACTCTTAATCTAGGTGTGTGTCCCTGGGAGAGGGACACCTCTTTCTGGCTCAGTCTCCTCATCTGCAAAATGGGGATGATAATAGCACCTTCCTTTCAAGGCTGTTATAGGGATAAAATGAGATAAAATTGGGAAAACGCTTGACACAGTGCTTAGCGCATAGTAGGTATTTATTAAAAATGCTTGTCCTCCTTCCCCACTTCTGGTCTCAGGGGGCTAGCTGGGCACTGAGAGATATCATGACTTGTTCAGGATTGTATAATCTGTGTATGACCCTGACAGCTCTGATGTCTAGTTCTTCTTAATTTCAAGTCCTGCTCTAGCCATTAAGCTATGCTATCTATATCACCCAGTTAAGCGATCCATTTGGCCATTTTAAATAAAAATATTTTTATACACATGGTCATTTTTAAACTTTATATACTTCAGTTACAATTCTAATAAAGGTTTACCAAGCCAAAGGATATGAACAGGTGGGAGCTCTAATTTTATAAGGCTAGAACACTTCCCCAGAGTCCCACACCATTCATTCAGAGTTCCATCAGAAATTGTGGTTCTTTTACCTTCCCACTTTTATTGAAGCTTATTGTATTTAGTATTTAACTGTTGTTACTAATTTAGCGAGTGAGTGGCTGCAATCTTAGCAATGTTTTGAATACATTTTTCTGAGGCATTTGAACAAAATTTCAGGTAGTCATTGGTCATCTGGTTCTTTCTGTGTCCTTGCACAAAAACCGGCTCCAAGAGAAGAACAAAATCCTGCGCTTTGCCGCAGAATTTTAGTTCAATTACTGATTCTTCTATTTATAACATTAGACATCTTTGCTTTGTCTACATCTTTGACATTTATAGAGCTGTTGCAGGAATGTTTTCTACAACTTACATTGTTCTGTGTTGGCATAATCTCGTAGTTGTCCAAAAAGACTTTGTCAGTGGAATGCTGAATAGTTTATTCTGTGGAGCTCAGACTGATTTTCTTAGCAAAGATACTTTCAAAGTAAAACTTCAAAAAAAAACCACTATACTTAGAGTTAATGTTTCTGGTTTTGTTCTGTGCTTTAAAGAAAAGTACAAAATTCAGATTGATATCAAATCCAATTAGAAACCTATTTTTTAAAATTATGCAATGTGGAATTATCACAATTCTCCTCGATCTCCATTGAGAAGGGGAAGGAATGCGTGATAATGGAAGAAGCTCTGGAATGAGGGGTGTGATGTGCACCTGTGTGTCCTTGGAGATGTCACCTAAGGCCTCTTAGCTTAAGATTCTTTGTCTACAAAACAGAGGATTTAGCCTAAATCAGAGGTTTTTCACCTAGGGTCCAGGAACTTGGTTGTTTTGTTTTTTTAATTATTATTTTGATAATCATATTTCAAATTCATCAGTTTTCTTTGTAATTCTACATATTTTGTTTTATGCATTTACCAACATCATTCTAAGAATGGATTCATAAGTTTCACCCGACTTCCAAAGACACATCCAAAACACAGAAAAAATTAAGAATTCTTGGCCCACATGAATCTCTAAGGCCCCTTCTAGCTTCAAATCTTCTGAAAATCTTGAAAATGTCTCTTTACACGTCCAAACTTCCCCATCTTCATCAGAGCAATGAGAATACCAATATCCCTCTTTACCTACCTCAGCAGACTGTCATCAGGATCTGGGGATTCACCAATGTCTATGAATGAAAGTACTTTGAAAACTGTCCCAATGCACAGTCTAAATGCTAACATTCTGCTTCCTCCAGTTGCCTCCATTTCTTTGCAGCAAAATACTTAGGTAGATATTGATCATTTGTGTTGTTTATTTAATCCTGTCCTCCATCTTCTTGAAAATGAATCTGTCCCCTATTTCCTCTGCATGAGAATTGGAACTTTGTCCCTACTTTCATTTCTTATTTCATGTCCTGAAGTAATGTTAAGTCGTAAAAAAAGAATAAAGTAAATATTGCTGCAGAAATACTTACTCATATAAAATGGCATTTGTGTCTTTGTCCCCAATAAGTTACCCACAGTTTAATTTATTTCTTTTCTTTATCGTTTTGGATATTTTTATGAAAGCTTTTTATTTTCAAAACATATGCATGGATACATTTTCAGCATTAACCCTTACAAAACCCTGTGTTCCAAATTTCCCTCCCTTTCCCCTACTCCTTCCCCTAGATGGCAAGTAATCCATCATATGTTAAACATGTTAAAATATATATATATGTTAAATCCAATATACGTATACATATTTATACAGTTATTGTGCTGCACAAGAAAAACCAGATAAAAAGGGGGGAAATGAGAAAGAAAATGCAAGCAAACAACAATTAAAAAAAAGATGAAAATATTATATTGTGATCCACACTCAGTTCCCACAGCTCTCTCTCTGGGCACAGATGGCTCTCTTCATCACAAGATCATTGGAACTGGCCTGGATCATCTTATTGTCCATCAGAATTGATTGGATTCATTTTTAATGACAGTCTGGCTATCAGTCTAGTAGACCCTTTCTAACTTCTAGCTCCAGTTGTCCTCAGGTATTGCCATCTAGAAGTCACAAAGTGAGATCATCACAACCGTCCACCATCCCAACTCAAAGTCGCAGCATTTTAGAGCTAGAAAGTCCAACCACATTTTATAGATAAAGAAATAGCCTTGGGGAGATGAAATACTTTGTCCAGTGTCATGCGGCTGTGTAAGTGGGTACAGCCTGAGCTGGACCCCAGCTCTCCTCCCTCTTACTTTGTACTCCAGCTGTCACCTGCTTCATGAGACACATACAGGTTCCCTGCTACCTTCATCTCTCTTCTCTCTCCATTCGCCATTCTAGCCCCTCCAGATTTGTTCTCTGGTGTTTCCGAAGCCATGGTTTTTTTTGAAGGAGAAGGATTTTATAGGTAGAGTGTGGCAGGGGATATCATTATGGCAAAAAGACACACTATTGGATTAAAATTAGGAGCAACAAGGAATTCATTATTATTGATGCAGGGGAAAGTACTGTAAAGGTAAGACTTGAAATGTACATTGGAGATAGATTCTAGGTTTGTAAGTACACAAATAAAAAAAAGAGTTTTTATTTTATTCAATAGACGTTGAGGAGCAATTAAAGTTTGCTAATGAAAGAAATTGCCTCTCCTGTGAATTTAATTATTTTTTAACTTGTATTACAGTTTTATGTGTATGTGTGTATAGATATAGATATGACTGTCCCAAAAGTCTTAGTGTAGCTTTAAGCTTTTAATATCAGAAAATGGCATTTACAGCAAGAGAATTGTATAAATATGTTTACACATATTGGATTTAACACATATTTTAACATGTTTAACATATATTGAATTGCTTGCCATCTAAGGGAGAGGATGGGGGGGAGGAAGAGAAAATCTGAAGCCTGGGGCTGTGAAAGCCTCAATGTTGTCAAATTGTCTGTGCATATGTTTTGAAAATAAAAAGCTTTATAAAAATTATTTGCTCAAAATGTTTTAAAATGATTTTTAAAATGGTATTTAGATTTTTGGTTCAGCCTGAGTCAGATGATAGATGTTGAGCTGGAAGTGACATCAGAGGTCATTTAATTCTATCCCCTTCATTTTACAGATGAAGAAACTGAGCCCCAGGAAAGTAACACTTCCTCAAGGTCTCTCAGGTGAATTGGTTGATTTGTACCTAAGTCTAGCTCACCCTCATTAATGCATGAGGGCATCCCTCTGTACTTAGTACAAACCTTGATGATGGCTGGGGAAAGAACAGGAGATTCCTGTCCTTCGTAGACAGGATTCATTCAACTGCCCCTCATTGCAAGGTTTCAGCCAGGCAGCAAATCAGTGTTTCTGGTAAATGGACGGGGGTGAAGTGGCAGAAAGGGAACAGGCGACCCAGACTCCGGGCTGTCTCCGTGCCATTGGCTGCCGCTCAGTCGCCATGTGTGTCGGTTTCTTCATGTGTAAAATGAAGTGGACTGGCTAAGTGACGGGCTCCTTCCAGCTCTGTCGTCTCAATGTTCAGGGCTTTCTTTTTGTGATCCTTAAAAGCTCCAGTTCCAATGGAGTTGTCAGGCTGAGGGCATGGAGGTCGGCATTTGAGTGTTCTGCAAAGCTGGGAGACGTAAGCTCCTGCCTTCTCACCGTGGTAAATGCTTTTTTTGTGAACAGAAGCCGAGGAGAAAGCAGTGAATCTGGCTTGTTGTGTGCACAGTCCCCTGAGCTGGCAGGGCCTTTGGAGCACCATGAATTGCCCTGGGGAGTACTAGAAAATGGATGGGAGAGATGGCATGGCAGAGCTCAGGCATGTTCCTTGAATAATAGCACTTCTATGCTGCTGATTTACTGTGGACATGGGTCCATTTGAGCCTCGCTGCCAGGATGGAATTGAATTTGCATAAACATAAAATCGCTTCAGTGTTTTTCTTTCTGACTGGATGATGTGAACTCAAACACCAACCCTCACCTGGGCTTAAATTCCTCCCACTCCTTTTCTGTCGGTAAATTGGGGTGATTTTCTGAAGAATGTTTGAAATCTGCCCATTAATAGGGTTCTGGTCTGGTCCGTTTTTGTACCCATATGTGCACGATGGCGGAGGAAGTCGCCAATTAATTATACAAATAACGTCTTTTAGTTCTTAGAGAAAGGGGGCCAGGCAGGGGAGAGGAAAGAGACAATTATCTGGACTGATGTGACTGTTTTGTAGAGGTAAATGGATTGTAATTACACCAGCCTCGGTGCTTTATTACTCCATTTGATGTGCCTCACTAGAAAGATATGTTTTCGTTTGAAAGATGGATTGCCCTTGTAATGTGTACAGGAGTGAACCCCACTGAAATTCATCTGCCTGCCAGCAATATTCACCATCACCATTTCTAAAGCACCCTACCCACATGGCAACATCCCAAGGGATGCTGTTTCCATAGTAATCTCAATGGAGGCTGTCAGCTGATGTCTGGTACTGCCTTGGCTCCTGTGTGTTTAAAAAGAGCATCCTGAGCATTGGGAGTTTTCTGTCCCCTTTTCCCCTCCCCCCGTTGGCCTTTAAACTCTATTTATTACTCTTCTTTATTGGGAAGTATATAATCCTTTAATGTCAGACCAATTAATACTCTGCAGGTCCTAGAAGTGGTTTTAATCTTTTTTGTAGGTGTTGATATTTTGTCTACTATAACAAAGGTACTTCCTTAGAAACACCAGACGTTGGAAAAACTGTATTCTTGGGGAAGGTGCTATTTTTGCTTAGAGCAGAGCTAATAAAAATGAAACATGAGAAATTTATAAGGGTGCTGCAGTTGGTAGGTTTTTAGAATCTTTTTCTCCAGATTTTTTCCCTGTCTTTTTGCTAGTATGGGTGAGGAAGAATTATAAAATTCCCCTCCTCCGCACTTGGGATTATTTTTAAGATGTCTTTTGTGATTTTAGTATTTAAGTGGGCTCTTTTCTCCAGAAGACCTTGTGACAAAAGCTGTATCTAAGCCATATTTTTGGCCTTATTTGTTGAGTCACAGGGGAAATCTTTCCGAATGGGCTAAATGGTTTCTGTCAAAGGGAAAAATTGGGCTTGTACCTTGATGTGCCTGTATCTCGCTCTTTGCAAACAAATGGGGTTCTTTTGCAGTCAGATCATTTTTTAATTACAGCATAGCTAATTAGAGGATTCCTACGATGACTATAAAGCAAAAAACAAATCCTTTTGTAAGGATCCCCTAAATTGTCTTCCTTATAAGTTTAAATTTCTATATACTGGATATTTTGTTTAAAACAAGACAAAACCTTCCATTTACCTTGGAAGTTTGCCACATATTTTAGTTTTCTGGTATATATGGGAAATTATTTTTAATTATAATAATATTCCATGTGTAATTCCTGAAGAGGCTTATAAATTGTCTTTATATTCAGTGCCTCTGTGTCCGGTTCAGTTATATTTCAAGAGCAGACATAAAAAAGAAATACTTGGCTCTAGGAAATATTAGCTATCTCTCATGGTTCAGCTAATCATCAGTTTTTAAATAAGGTTTTATGAATTCAGGGAACAATTTATTCATTTTTCTCCTACAATGGATGCACACTTAAAGCCAGATAGTACTAATCTGTGGAATCCTATTGTAAACCTAGATTGATACTTATGTATGCAAATTCATTTTAAAGGATGGTACAACTTGGCAGAGAAGAAGATCCATGTGTGCTTTTGAATTATTCTAACATCAGTGTTAGAAGCTTTGAAAGCAGCCTCACATTAGAATTTAATTACTATTAGTGAAATGCTCAAGATTTTAAAAGATACTTCCTGTTGGAAAGGAATTTAACCTAAACACTTTGCATGGTGATCATAATCATAGGGTCAGAGACTTAGAATTTTAAGGGTCCTTAAAGGACCTCAAAGACCAACCCCATATTTTTCTTCGCTATTCACGAGGAAATTGGGACCCAAATCTGCTATTTGCTAAAATAGCAAAATTGCTATTTTATGACATGTGTGTGGCCGGCCTCGTGGTAGATCATTGTGGGACTTGATTGGATCTTTGGTGGATTTTTCAGAGATATGATATTGTTCTGCTAATAACAGCTCTGATTGTGGCAAATTTTGGTCTGGACCTGGCCTGTAATAGATGCTTCAAAAATGCTAGTTGACTGACTGATTGACTTTAAAATATATTATGTTTGAAGAGCGATTACTGAATGTTTACTCTGTGATGTGCTATGCCATAGAAGGAATTGTGAAAAAATATTGTAGTAATAGTGGTAGTAATAATAATAATAATAATAATAATAAGCACTACCATCAATTGGTAATGATTTCTGATAGTAACAAATTTTAAATATTTATATGCATTTTAAGGTTTGCAACGTGCTTTATTCATATATCCCCTTTGAACCTTCCAACAATGCTATAAGATGGGTAGGTACTTTTATCATCTCCATTTTTCAGGTGATCCAGGTTCACACAGCCAGAAATATCTGAGGAAGGATTCAAACTCAGGTTGGAAAGATCCCAGTCCAGTAAACTATGCACTATGCCACCTAGCCTAACAAAATAGATATGATTTACAAAGGAGTTGATAATAGAATGCAAAGATGGCCTGCACATTATAATAACAAAAAAAAAAAAGAAACAAGTATTTTATAGTAGCACAAATCTCACTGAAGTTTCCAAGAGTAACTGAATGAATTAGAACAAGGTAAACTTGAGAAAGCATCATGCAGGAGGCATACTTCATGTTTTGAAGTATAAAAAGGGAATGGTTTGCCAAAGAAAAGAGAAAGAAGAGCATTTTAGAGGAAATAAATTCAGAAATTCAGAGGTGAGAGTGGATCAGTCAAAAACAACTTATTTGAAGCTTTGGGAGGATGTTTTTATCCATCTTAAATTTGTACCAACATCTTTTGCTTTCATTTCTGAAAAATCAGTGAGCCATCCTTTATTTAAAAAAAAAAAATTAAAAAGAGAAAGGTGAGATCAGCAAAAGTTTTCTAGCATCAACAATGTCTCATAATGCACAGCCATTGTTCCCTACTTTTGCAAAGAAAAGAGGGAGATGCATTTTTTTCCATTTCCTCTCCAAGCTGATATTTGGCTTAGTGGTTAAAATTAATAGTCTTGAATTTCAGGGATTGGTGGTGTTTTATTTATTTTCCATTTACAGTGTTATAGTCATTGTGTATATTGTTTTCCTGGTTCTGATTAATCTACTTTTTATCAGTTTGTGTACATCCACTCATTCTTCTCTGAATTCTTCATATTCATCATTTCCTACAGTATAATAATATACTAAATACAGCTTGTTTAATCATTCCTCACTCAATGAGCATCTACTTTGTTTCCAGTTCTTTGCTACCATAGAAATTGATACTGGTTATATTTTAGTATACATGGCACCTTTATTTCTGTTTTTTTTTAATCTTTGAGTATATTCATAAGTTTACCTACTTTCAAAAGTAAAAATAAATAAATAATTTGGTATTCTAGCCAATTATTGCAATTTTATTACAGTAATATTTCCGTTTTCTAGAATTCACTTATCTAGTTATCTTATAATCTAGAAAAACAATCTCCAAAAGGAAGTGCCCAAGATTAATCCCTTGATGAGCGGGAAGAAAATATTCTAACTCCAATTTACATTTATTGTATCTTTTTAAAATTAAGCATTTATTATTATTTAATAGTTTAAATGACTATGGTTCCCTCCTTAACTCTGTATATCAGACAGTCACTGATGGTATCCAGAAGAAAGAATGGGAGTACAATGTGTTGGGGATGACAATAGTGTCTGCAGTAGAATATAATTTATGTGTACTTGATTAAGTGAGTTAATGGATTACATTATATTATATAGTTTAAAATAAATTAATTCTTCTTAAAAAGAGAGAAATAATTATCTTTTAAGTTTCTTGCAAAGAAATCATGAATTAACTATAACACTAATAATGTGAGCACAAGTGAACAATGAGAAAATGGCAGAGGGGACAATACCCATCTTCCTAAGAGTTCATCATCATCCACATTATGAGGCAAAAACAATTTTAATTTAATCAGAGCTAACAAGATCTCAGCCAAAAAATATTTTAAATGATCAGGGTTATTCTAATGTCTGATTTATGTCAACTATTGTAAATGATGAACCTTGCTCTAAATATATGTTGTTCCTTGAGACAATTGGCCATAAACAATATAATTATCAAGATATATAAAAGCTAAGCTTTTGTTGCCAAGAATTACCTAAGAAGATCACCAATAAAAACTCCCCTATCTGCTAATTTAGCCTGAAAATAGAATTCTAGCCTGTTTCAAAAATCTTCCAAATGAAGAATTCCAATGGGATTTGAACTCTTGACAGAAAAAAAATAATAATAATGCTACACATTCTAAATAATTTCCAGGAACAACTGATTGACATCAGGAAAGAATCATATTTACTGCTGAAATTCAACAAAAATTTTTTATGGAGCTGATGGGAGGGATTGAAAAATGAGTGTCATGATTTAGTTAACACTGCCAATGATGTATTTCTTCCATTTAAATCTACATATCTTTGGAT
This sequence comes from Sminthopsis crassicaudata, assembly GCF_048593235.1. Taxonomy (NCBI): domain Eukaryota; kingdom Metazoa; phylum Chordata; class Mammalia; order Dasyuromorphia; family Dasyuridae; genus Sminthopsis; species Sminthopsis crassicaudata. The sequence continues at coordinate 448,638,558 of NC_133620.1, forward strand.
GGTGTCAGCTACATCATCTATTAAACCAATATTGAAATAAACTAAAATTATAACCAGATGTTTCAAGCACTGTATACTAAAGCATTAAACAAAGATTTTCAAAAAGGATGAAACTTATTGAACATTAATTTCACTAAAATATTCTAATAATAATGTAACAAGTAAAAATTCTACATTTAGTGAGAGCAAAAAGGATTCACTTTTAAATATTTTAAATGTTTATTTCATCTTTATCTCATTTTTATTTCTCTGTTGTACATACCTTAAAACATGTAACGTATACAACTGTAAATGTATTGGCGTGTGACTGAAAATTACTTTACCGATAAGGATGGATAATCAAAAATTTTTGTAGACCATTGATCTAGAACATAACAGAGAATTAAGAAGCAAACATAAAAGGCTTTTGAGCAGTCAAAAAAAAAAAAAAGATGCCACAAAGTCAGTGCACATAAAATACATTTAGAATGAGGGCAAATTACCCTACATTACTCAGAGGACCTTTAGGACCCTATTGTATTACAGCACTATACAGTAATTTATCTTCATAAGGGTGATCCTTAGTTGTCAACAGAGAACCAAATTATGTCCAGTAAATTGTGTTTCAAAGAAGGCAGAGAATCATGTGATGCATTTTAGGAAGACTTCCATCCAACATGGCTGAAATAAAGAATTTTGTGGCTGAAGAGGGTAATCCCCACATATCCACCACACATCTCTAGAATGACTTTTTTCTACGTAGCTAAGGTTTTATTTGCCGCAGGCAGCCTACAAAACGTGGGAGCCTTCACCTTCTGAGTTTCTCAATGGAAAACAATGTGCTTCATTGTTGAACAGCAAAATCTCTTCTGTGAGAGCAGAGGGGCATAAATATTTTAGTTATACAAAGTAGTTGAATTTGAGAGTCTGAATATTAAAGCCCAAAAATCAGGCCAGTCAATCAAACTACATGGATACCTAAGGAAAATATGCTGAGAGAGCCCGGAGTTCATTTCTTTGTTAAACAAATCGGGGTGTGTGTGTGTGTGTGTGTGTGTGTGTGTGTGTGTGTGTGTGTACAACTGCCTGTGACATATGGTAGAGAGGTGATAAATCCAACATGTGTAAAGAAATGAGGACATTCTGCCCTTGAGAAATTTAGCCAGAACACACACACACGATAACCTATGGACACATGAGCAACGTAACAGAAGAGTGGGAAGAGTTAGTCATTTTTATCATGTTTTTGAGTGCCTAGTAATATGATTACTTATAAGTTGCTGCAGCATTATTTTAGTGATTTGCATGAATATAAGTGTTACCAATACAAATAACTTGCAATATAAATCTGTTTTGTAGAAATAAACCATTACATTATCTCAAAACTCATCGGAGTCCAGGAATCCCTTCGTAGTGAATTCCACCTTTTGTCTACTATTGAGTCTCGTCAGCACTTATAAATATGCAGTATGTTAATTGTAATATTTCTCAATGTGTACTAGGAAGTCATTGTAAGCATGTGCAAGAATATTTATGTAGCTTTCCCTTCGATATCAAGGGTGGGAATGAGGCGTTCCCTCAAACTGGAAAATCCATGTAAAATTTTTGACTTTCCCTTCTAAGGTTTTTTTTTTTTTTCATTTGGGGGGATTTTTGCAGAACTTTATTGTAAAATTTGGGTTAAGTATTTGGTCATAGGCTCTGTGATGTCTGCTGGCCCTCATGTGTTGTATGTGGATTTCACAAATCCCCCCTCCCAAATTCCTTTTTAATTCCTTATGTCAACCCATCATATATAGAAACTACAATGGGATAAGTCACTGCGTAGAAGGGATAATTTACCGTCTCCTTCTTTAAATTTTGAGCTGAATTATCCTTTTTACTTTCTCCATACCCATACACTTAGCATAATGTCTGGCAAATAATGAGGGATTAGGAAAGTGCTCCTGACTGCATGTTCAAGTAATTTGAAGGTTGAAAATCCTGCTAGTACCTGGATCACTCCAGTCAAAGCCAAGTCCACCTGGGCCATCCAGGGTAAACATAGGATACTTTCCATTTAGGTGATACCCATTAGTCATTAAGCATTTATTAAACACCAACAACTTGCCAGACCCTAAGCACTAGAGATGCAAAAAAACAGAAAAGAAAATAGGAAACTATCCTTACTCTCAAGGAAATTACATTCTAAAAAAATTCAGTTCAGTAAATATTTATTAAGTGCCTACTATGTGTTAAGCACTGTGCTAATCACTATGGATGCAATTAATAAAGTCAAAGACAACCCCCGCCCTCAAGGAGTTTAGTCTGTTTGGGGGAGAAACAACTTGGGGTACTCAGCAACAACTTGGAGTTGAAAGCAGGCGGGGTAACAGATGCAGAATGGAGGGAGCCAGAAAATTCTCTTTCTGCCTTCTATAGAGGAAAGCATTGGGAAGAGTTTGGTACTCCACCCTCTAGCCCTCTAATCAACAATATGGACATATATAATTAAGTACAAAAAATACATATGAAAATAAATATATGGTAGTTAAATATAAAGTAACTTGGGAGAAAGGCGCTAGCAGTTGAGGGAATAGAGAAATGCATTGAAAGTAAGAAAGGTTCTTCTTTAGCTATGTTCTGAAGGAAGGTAGAGATTCCATGATGAAGTGGAGGAGGGAATGAACACAAAGTCTTACAAAAATGAATGTTGAAAACTATCTTTATATATATATTTGGAAAAATAAGATACTATTGAGGAAAAAATGACCACCAAATAAATAAAATTTAACAAGACAAAACCATAGCAAAATTCATCTATAGAAATGAAAAGTTGAAGAACCTCAAAGGAATTAAGTAATAAGGAAAAGGGCCTATCGATCCCTTACCTCAAATTGTGATACAAGGCAAAAATCATCAAAAAGTATTTAATGCTGATTTTTAAAAATATTTTAAGTCGATTAGTGGAACAAGTATATTAGAATCACATATTTTAGAATAATGTTATGAAATTGATGGATTGGGGTAAACTATTGGGATAAACAAGGCAAAAACTAGTAGGAAAATTGGAAAGGAATCTGGCAGAAATAACGTTTAAAATTCAAACCAGCATCTCCTACCATATACCACAATAAGTTCCAAATAGATATGTAACCTAGGTCATATCATAAATACCTTAGAAGGGTAGAGACACTTCTCACAGTTATGGATAATGAAAAAGCTCTTGACAAAACTAAAGATTGGATTAATGACAGGAGTTCAATTTTGGACAAGTTGATTTCTGGGTGGCATTGGACTTCCAGATGGAAATGCCCAATAGGAAATGGACTGGATCTCAGGAGAAGGGTCAAGGCTGGATATAAAGCTGAGTCTTTCATATGAAGATGATAGTTAAAACTGTGGGAGCAGTTTTTCCCAACCAAAGCTAAGAAAAAGATGAATTGAATGGTGGGAAAAAAAAAAAAAAACCTTTGAGGAATATCCACCGCCAGGGTTTGGAAAATGAAACCAGCAAAGGAAGAAAAGGAATGGTCAGAAAGATAAAAGGAGAAATAGGGAGAGCATGGCATTTTAAAAGACATGTGACTAATAAAAAAGAAGTTGATCAATAGTGTCATACTATAGAGATTAAAAAGGATGATAATGGAGAAAAGGCTATGGATTTGGAGAGTTTTTTAAGTACTTGATGACATTTAAAAGAACAGTTAAAACACTTCATAAAACCAGAGAATTGGTGAAAAGATGAGAAGAAAGTGCAAACCCAAAACAGGCTACTCCTTCCTAAATAACTTGAAAAATTAGAGAAAAGAATGCAAACCAACCAAGTTATAAATACCTTACTTGCTAAAGCTCTGTTGGTATAAATGACCAGTTGTCCATTGTTTCTCCTTTCTCCACCCATCACTACCATCCATAAAGCAAGGAAGCTGCCCTGGACAAACAGTACCATCTGGTGGCCAGTGTTTTAAAGAATCATCTGATCCAACATCTCTTCTCCACCACCTCCTTTCTTCCTTCTTTAAAGCTCTCCCATGAACTTTATTGTCTTTTCCCCCACCTTTCCCTGTCTTTCAAATTCATAGCACTGTTCATTTTATCTCAAATAATCTTACTTTTATGAATATGTATATCTTACTTTATCTCATTCTTTTCGGTCTCTTCCAATTCTTGTCCAGTTAAAAAAATTTATTTCTTTTTCTCCCTCTTGTTCTTGTCTCATTTATAGACCCCAAAATGATCATAATCATATCTAATAAGAAAAATAGTGCTGGTGATATATCTGTATCCAGAAAAATAAAAGGAATAAAGTAAATTTTGAAATGAAATTACATATTAAAGAATTTCTCATTGAATCATGAGATCTTAAAGTTGGAAAGGACTTTAGGAACTAATCCAAATCTTCACCAAATTATGGGTACCAACTACATTATGCCCTCTAAATAGTCTTCCAAACTCTGCTTGTAGATCTCCAAGAATAGGGAACTCACTAGCTAATTTCTGGAGAGTTCAAAATGGTAGGAAGTTTTCCCTATGTTGACCAAAGTCTACCTTCCCAGAAGGATTCCTTAGTCACAGTTCTTCCCTTAAAAGCCAAACAAAATTAATCTGGCTTAATTCTTCCACAAGACGACCTTTCTGTTAGGATTACTAAGTGAGAACTCGGGTTGTCTGGATAGTGACAAGGTGAGAATTCAGGTTGGACAATTACAAGGTGAGAACTCAGGTTGACTTGATGGAAGGAGCAGGCTCATTGGCTGAGGTGGTTCTTCTCCGAAGCCCTTGCATTATCCTACGCCCATTTTCTGGGAGGATAAAGAGGACAGCACTCCAGGAAGAGGGGAAGACTCTGAATTGCATCAGGTTTGACGGGGCTCTCTGCAGGAAGGGAAGTCACTTCTTTGGACAAGAGTTAACAGCAACTGCCTGGAGACAACGGTTCACTACAGGAAGAAGAATCTGTCTGAGAGATTTGAATAGACACAGCAGATCTCTTCCCAGAGAGTGGGCGTGGGATAATGCAAGGGCTTCTGGGAAGAACCACTTCAGCCAATGGGCTTGCTCCTTCTATCAAGTCAACCTGAGTTCTCACCTTGTAATTGTCCAAAAAACCTGAATTCTCACCTTGTCACTGTCCAGACAATCTCAGTTCTCACTTAGTAATCCTAACACCTTTCAAATATTTGAAAACTTTTATATTCCCCTACCTTTGAGTTTAGTCTTACCTGGGCTAACTATCCTTAATTTATGCAACTGATTATTACATAGCATAATTTCAAATCCCCTTACATTCCTGATTGCTCCTCCCTGAATCTGTTCTAGCTTGTCAATATTCTTTCTGCACATTATACCTGGAACTAAGCATATTGCTCTTGGCCTGGTCCTACTGTTGAGGTTGGGAAAGAGGACCCCAAAAATTGGGGGTCACAGACCGGTGTCACAAGGTGTCTCAAAAGAATCTGCAGGCTTGAATCCATATCCTAGTCAAGGGGCAAAGTTTATTTGTAATTGTAATGCTATTACAAGTGGGCTAAGTTCCCAAAGAAATAAGCAAGGCATCCGAGAGAAGAGGATAGATTTATACAAAATTGGATCAGAGCTTCATGTTATTTATTTGCTAATTTTATGGCTTTCTGTAGATTTGAGGGATGATCTCAGGAACTTGGTCATTACTGATCAACAGATATTCTATCTGACCGTCAGTAATGTTTGTAGGACTCTTCTAAAGCCAGGAGACTTTGAAATCATTGACAGACAGATTGTCAGAACAAGGTCAAAGGGCTTCAGGATCACTAATATATCTTCCCTAAAACCTAAGGGAAGAAATATGACATTTTACAATTATTGACAGACAAGAGCACTCTTAGATCAAAAGGGTTTCAGAGTCACTATCAGGACAAGGTGGGACAGATCTCACCTCACTCACTTTAGTCTTTGTGTTTCTGTTAAAAGATCACAATCACTTTTCTGGCTGCCACATAATATTGCTGCTTTATATTAAGCTTGCAGTCCGCTGAAAGATCCAGTTCTTTTCACATGAACTGTTTGTCAGCTGTTTGTTCCATCCTATATTTGGACACTTTGCTTTTTGAATCCACATGCAAATCTTTACATTTATTCCTATCAACTTTCATCTCATTACTCAGCCTATCTTCTGGCCTGTTGAGATTTTTCAGGATCCCAAGTATCTCTCTTCTAGATTTGTATGATGAAAGGATTTTATAATGATGCCTTCCTGTGCCTTCTTTTAGCATTTTAATGTTAAATAAGTCTAAAACCTGAGTCCTGCAGCACTCCATTAAAGACTTCCTTTCAGGTTGATATCAACTCATCAATCATTACCATTGGTTCTCAACTTGTCCTAAACTCTCCAAAGTATGCTATAATCCATCTTGTTCACCCAAACAAATATGCAAAGTTTGCCAAAGACTTCACTAAAATCCCTCACTGTGATTGGCCGTGCTCTGTCAAAGATATTTCCATTAAAGAAATTATTTGTTCTTTTTTCATTTTAATTTTTATTTTCAGTTCCAAATTCTTTCCTTCTCTCCACTTTCCCTCCAGTGAGAAGGCAAGAAATGCAATACCTATTATCCATATGAAGTCATGCAAAACATATTTCCACATTAGCTCTGTTGCAAAAAATAAATAAAGCAAAAGAAAAAATGTATGATCCAGTCTGCACTCACAGAGTTCATCATGTCTCCCTCTGGAAGTGGATAGCATTTTTCATCATTGGAGAAATGACTTGTGCTTCTCTTAGTTTTGAATGACTTGTTCTTAATGAGCCATTGGTATCTCATTATGGCTACTTCTTCCCTTTTAAAGTGCCCCGAAACTGGTAGAGTTTTTATATATTCTAGAATTATTACTGAGTGTCAAAGTCAGTTGCTTTTATCTTTTTTTTTTTAATGATTAAGACATTTTCCCTATCTTTAATTCCATAAACCACCTATATTGTGTTCCATTTCCTTAAACATCACAGATATTGGCTCAGCAACCACAGCCACTTTTTTCAGTATGCTTGCAGGTCACTCACAATTTGGACCAGGTGATCAGAATTCCTGGAAGGTAGCTAGTAACCTTTGTTTGCAATTTCCAGATGGCTATTTTTGGTCTGTTCTAACCATTTTGGAGATAATTCACTTCGGTAGAGAAAACAGAAGCAAAAGAGAAATTGAGTAGTTCTGTCTTCTCAACATCGTCTATTAGTATTGTCCCCTCTTCCCTGAATATCAAACGTTTCTTGTCCTTGACTTTCTTCTTGCTCCAAATCAGATTCTTATAAGATCCTTTTATTTTATTTTATTTTATTTTTGGCTGCCTTTAGAACCGATGGAAAGTCTCCACTCACACTGGGTTTCTGTCCTGAGGCTATTCTTACAAAGTCCTATGGCTTTTTGTTAGATCCCTAGCTTCCAGCTCCTTTATATACTGTGGAGTTCAGCATTCACTAAAGCCTTTGAAAGTTCTTAGTTCTCTTCACAGTCTCTTAACTTTACCTCCATCATCAGAAATTAGGTAAATAATACTTTTAATTCATTTTCTCCATTCTTCTATTTTCAACTCAACAAACAGTGAGCCAATCAATCAATCAATCAATATTTATTAAATACCTACTCTGTTTCAGAGACTGTACTAAGCACCGGAGGAAGATTCAAAGACTAATTTTATATCAACATTCTTTGCAAATGTAAGCTATTTCAGTCACTTTAGAGATTACATATAACATATACAAATTATATATATGTGTATATATATATTTTATTTAATCCCTATGTATAGGATTATACTTTACTTAATATATTACTTATATATATATTAGATATCATACTGCTTATATATTATATATATTACTTAATATGTTATATTAAATATACTTAACAAGGTAATTTGCTATTCTGTTGTGTCTAACTCTTTGTAAGGTTTTCTTGGCAAAGATGCTGGACTAGTTCACTATTTCCTTCTCCGGTTCACTTTTATAGTTGAGGAAATAGAGGGAATCAGGATTAGGCGACTTATCTGAAGCAGGATTTGAACTCAGAAGATGTCCCCCTGACTCCCGGCCTGACGGCTCTATCCACAGCATCACCAAGGAGATAATATTAGCAGCCAACTGACATTATATTCAGGCAATATGAGATAGTCGAAATAACAAACTTGGAGTCAAAAACAAGCATCGGAATTCACTTAAGCTTCCTGAGCTTTTGTTTCCTCCTCTCTTAAATCGGGATAATAAATAATATTTGAATTTTTCCCCCAATGAAGATCAGATGAAATGACATGTATGAAACGCTCCGAGGCCCAGTATAAATGTGCCTGGAATGTCTTCCCTTCTCCCTTCCTGTCTCCTTCCCTCCCCCTCCTCCAGTGACTCTGATACTCAAATCCTACCCATCTGTTGGGGCTTAGCTCAAATGCCATTTCTTCCACGAAGGGTTATCTGATTCCCTCCATTTGGAAGCAATCACCGCCTCTTTGGAGCTAATGTAGATAATTCTCCATATCCCTTATGCACCCTTATTATATTTCATATCATTTATTTCTAAACTTGACCTCGTGCCCTTCCCTTCCCTCAGCACATATTCATATGTTGGATGGATCGATTTTGTGCATTATTCTTTGGAGCAGTTTTTGGAAGACTCCAGCCTTGCCCCTTGACCAGATTTCTCCATCTGTAATGCTCCTGCATTTCATGATCATGGAGCCAAAAATCCGAGGCTTCTGAGCTCGGGGTTCCGTTTTATTGGATTTTCATCAAACATTTTGGTGAAGTTTTTTTAATGAGCTCAGTTTCTGACGTCATATTTATGAAATACCCACTCAGTTTCAGGCACTGCACTAAGCACTGGAGAGCACAAAGACCAATATTGTTTTCTATCAATATTCATGGCAAATGTAAGCTATTTCAGTCACCTTGGAGGCTACCTAGAACATATGTACAAATTAGGTGTGTGTGTGTGTATATATCATCAGGTGAGAGGAGATAGTCCAGGCCCTGAACTTACTAGACAATAGCACAGTGTTTCAAACCACTTGAATGCTAGACGCTTCATTTCAACAATTATTAAGCACCTTCCAATTATTAAGAATCTTCCATTAGAGTGCACTCTAGCAGAGAGGCAGCTGGAGCCCCGGAGAATATGATCTTAGCAATAAACTCTGTCACCTCAGGTTATCCTGGAGGGGGTTGCCCTTTCCTTCTCCAGGAACTGAGGCAAACAGGGTTAAAAGACTTGTCCAGGTTAAGTGTCTGAAGTCGTCTTCAAGCCGACTCTAGGCCCAGCACTCCATCCCCTGCGCCACCTGGCTACCCCTAATGAGGTTATATGGGCCAACAATTTACACTATATTGTGGCAGTCTGGCAAAGTAGAAATAATACATCAATTCCTAGGTTTACAGAGTCATCCTTTTCTCCTGGGATACCTATCCCCCACCTCTCCTTGAACACATGTTCACATCGTGTGCCCAGCAGAACATCAGGGAGGATTCAAAACATATTCGAAATAGAGATCGATATAAACAATAAATTAACAGTTCAAGAAAGGATATATAGAGTAGTAAAAGAAATCATATGCACGAATGTCCGTCTTTTCTTTGTTTCCTTGTAGCTTGTTCTTTTGTTTTCTATTGTGTACTTTTTTTTAACTTTATTCCTTTTTTCCTTTTCTTACTCCTTTTTTAAAAACAGCTAAAACCTCGTCTGCTTTGGGGAGCCATCTCTTCATTGTTGCATTCCCTTGTGCCCAGTTTTTAACCCCTTTTCTCAGTGTTCATAGCATGGGATAGTAGAAAAGGCACTGAACTTGGAATGGGCTGAACGGGGTTCAAAACCCAAATGAATCTGGGTCTCACCTGTAAAATGGGATGGTTTCATCTTCATGCTGGCATTCTCTATGCTAATGTTGTGCTTTTGCAGCTAGGGAAAGTATGGTTCATACACTTCATGAATTATAAACTCCTTAAAGGCTTTTCTTCCAGATTATCTGGCAGTCTTAATCCAGGGGCCTTAAACGGTCTGTAATAGAATTGATTTCCTTTGCAATCCTATGTGTTTTATTTTATTCATTTTAAAACATTTTTCTGAGAAGGGGTCCACAGACTTCCAAAAGGGTGATTTACACACACACACACACACACACACACACACACACACAGGCACACACACTGGAATTTACATTTTTTAGACACAAAAGAATCCATCATTGACCCACCAAAATGGCCAGAAGATGATACTTCAGTGCCTCTGCAGTAGACAAGGAAGGCATAATTGGAGAGGGCTCTGCAAGCCTTTTATTTTAAGTAACCAGAAGAAGAGAACCCTATTTTTCCAGTGAGCAGCAAAGTGTCATAGTGGATAGAGCGCTGAACTTGGGATCAGCAAGACTCATCTTACCAACAGACACTTATTTCTCTGTGATCCTGAGCAAGTCACTTAACCCTGTTTGCCTCAGTTTCCTCATCTATAAAATGGGTTTGGAGAAGCAAATGGCAAACACTCTATTATCTCTCTCAAGAAACCCCAAATGGGGTCCCAGAGAGCGGGTCACAACTGAAATCACCCACAGCAACAAAATTTTTCAATCCTTCTTTACAGACAGGAAGCTCAATAAATTCTTTAAATTGTCCAAAGAAGAATTCACAAATTTCACTATTCTAAATATTTAAGATCCTCATATGTAAGAAGTACTTTCTAAAATCTGACATAAATCTCCTGATTTACATTAGAATCTGCTGCGATTTAAATTCATCTTTCTGAAAATGAGGCCATGTTTGCCACCACAAATAACAAAGCTTTGTGCATTCTGTAAAAATTGTTAGAATCTTTTTTTTTCTTCAGACTAAAAAAGTCACGTTCTATTAGCTTTTCATGAATACTCCTTCCCAGTGCTTTAATTATTCTCATTCTTCTCAGTCCTCCAGGGATTTTCCATAGATTATTGTTAAGAGTGAACCCCACAACTGAACCTGGTTTTTGAAAGCCTTTGACTCTAATTATTTGTGATACCTCATAGTTCATGATAATAAATTATGAGTGATAATCTTCAAAAATGAAGAGAATAGTAGTAAATTTACGGAGAGAACTTTTGTTGTGTTATCTAGCTTCTGCACATGGATCTTCACCTTGTTCATTGTAAGTATTCCTATTTATAATGGAGGGCATGGAAGTATGTGGTTGTGAAGATACAAGCATGAGATGTGTTTTCATGGAAACGTTTCAGCATAGAACAACAAAAGGTCCTCTTCTAGAAAAGATTGCTGGGTCGCTTCTAATTACATATAGACAGAAGAACCACCAAATCTAAGTATGTTGATCATGTGTTGGAAAACGAGCCTTGTAATATTTTTTAACTCTCTTTGCAGTTGACTGGGTTGAGTGTCTCCAATGGAAAGGACCAGCTTGTAGTTTTCCACACAAAAGACAACAAAGACCTCATTGTCTGCCTTTTCAGCAAACAGCCGACCAATGAGAATCGAATTGGGGAACTTGTTGGGGTTCTGGCAAACCATTTCAAGAGGTGAGTTTCAACTTCATTCCCCAATTCCTGAAAGCTGAAATCGGTCATTGCAGTTATTGGTGAACTTACGTTATGCCATTGTAATTTTGTCCAACCATTTTCTTCCCTAAAGAGAGACTATTTAATGTAGAAAAGTTTTATATAGAATATTTTGGTCAAAGCTTGGTGTGGTTTCAACATTAGGAATCGTTCCCAGATCTTCCCTCCACCAGCATAACTAATAATGAAACATCCCACTTCAGGTAAAATCTCTTTCCTCTTATTCCACATATAATGAAATCTAGTAAAAAGCAAAAATACTTGAGAATTCTTCTTTAAAATCTAAGCAAGCCATCTCTTTCCTTATAATCACTTGGGGTCTCTGCTGTTAGAGACTTCAAATTTAAAACAACTTGAGAATTTTGTTTTGTTTTAAATAAAAAGAATATAATGTAGTATAACTTTAATATCTAAATGATGAGGTAGGGAATGGAAATCAGATTAAGGCAGGGAAAGGCATGGTCAGCAAATTGTCTTGGGTGGAATGGAGTAGTTATGGTAAAGAGTTACGTGAAATAAGGCGCCCTTTTGGCAAAGGGCCTGAGGAATTTGGTTGTGGTAGAAAAAGCCATAAATAATCACTGCACAGTCACTGCTAGAGGTATATGTGAAGTCTATATTTAAGGAAGATTGTTCTGACATTAAAAGGGAGAAGCAAGTGACGGCTCTTGCAGTCATCCAAGTGAGAGGTGAAAAAGGATGGGAGTGGGGTAGTGATTGTGGAAAAAAGGTGGGAGGGATGAATCTGACAAAAAGACTGTGGAGGAAAAATTATGCAAGGGATCCTGAAGTAGGAACTTAATAACCACTTTGTTTAGGAAATGTATACCATGAGGTTGCAGCTAGGTGGCGCTGCAGTGAATAGAGTGCCTGGCCTGCAGCAAGGAAGAATTGTCTCCAGGAGTTCAAATCCAGCCTCAGACACTTACTAGCTGGGTGGCCCCGGGCAAGTCACTTAAGCATGTTTGTTGATGCTGGCTATGGAAGGATAAAGGAAAGAAGATCCTATATGTTAAACGTGTTTTAAATATGCATAAGGATAATGTGGAGTAGGGCCTGGGTCTGTGATGTAGTGATTTAGAAATTTCAGTGACGTAGAAAACTCCAGGATTATATTGACTGCAATCTTTTCTTGGAACTCCCGTTCACATCCTGCAGAACACCATGGTCCTGAAGGACAGAATGGAGATTGCCAATAATAGACTAGACAATGTCCAAGGAGCTGCTAGCTCAGAGTTCTAAATAACTGGCCCCATCCTCATTGTGGCTGATAGCATTCTCCATTCCTCAGGCCACTTGGGAAATTTAAATGTTAACTGTAAATTTGTGACTTTGATTTATTCACAGTAGCCTTGCATTTTAGGGTCTGAGAGGGTAAAACAAAAAGGACTGGAGTAAAAATATGAGCGATCTGGAGGGGAAAAGAAGGAAAACCTAATGTAGACAACAGATCCTACGTTACATAAGATTGTTATATAATGTAGCCTAAAAAAATCCTACAGTTGTTAGGATGAATGGAGCTAACACCCAGCAGTGCAAAAGAATCTCAGTGTTGCTAGGGAAGGAGCCCAAAGGAATTTCATTTTATAGCCACGGAATGAGCCCACTTTCTTTTTAATTGCAACAGATATCAAATATTGATTTCTTACATCTATTCATTAATGTCTTGTGTACATGTGGGAAGAGAGGCAAAATTCAAAGCCTAGCTAGGAAGTAAATTGCTTGGTCTTAGGGACACACCCAAGATCAGTAAGTCTTCATTTTGGTTGTCACGAACCTCCCCCACTCTGGCAGTCTGAACCATTTCTCAGAAGAATGGTTTTAGGAGCATAAAATAAAATACAAAGGTTATCAATTATATTGTAATATAGTTGTCAATGTATTTTTTTAATAAGTTCACACATCCCAGATTAGGGACCACGAATTAGAATAGTTGAATAATAGATGAAAAATCATTATCAGAACATCTTTTAAATATTATTTATAGGCCAAAGTTTTTTTAAGTTCATTTATTCTTATACAACTGATCTACAAGTTGGGATTTAGTAGTAATTTTTAGGGAGATTCATGCATGATAAATGTGGAAATATGTATAGAAGAATTGCACATGTTTAATATATATTGGATTACTTGCTGTCAAGGGGAGGAGGTGGGGGAAAGAAAAGGAGAAAAACTGAAACACAAGGTTTTGCAAAGGTGAATGATAAGAACTATCTTTGCATTTATTTTGAAATTAAAAAGCTCTTATTAAAAAAAAATTTTAAGGGAGATATATGCCACAAGATGGCAGTACAATGGATAGAGTGCCTAACCTGGAGTTAAAAAACTCATCTTTCTGAGTTCAGATCTGGCCTGAGACACTTGTGTACTAGCTATGAGATCCTGGGCAAATCACTTATCTGTTTGCTTCAGTTTCCCCATCTCTAAATTGAGCTGGAGAAGGAAATGGGAAACCACTTCAGCATCTTGGCCAAGAACATCCCAAATGGGGTCTTGAAGAGTTGGTCCCAAAGAGTTAGACATGACTAAAATAACTGAATAGTAACAACATACTATAATCACAAAACCTTTCAAACCTAAATCTTACTGACACTGAAAAAAATCTAGTACAGCAAACATACATGTTAAGTATCATCTCTGAACCTAAAGGATTAGATTCGTGGATTCCATTCATTTATGGAAAAGGGTTAAGAGTCTTCATTCTTTCCCATCGTACTATGTAATTATACTTATCTGTCATCAAATATTATTCTTGAGACATGTTAATCCTCAAATCTATCCCTATTCTTTTGTCAGTCATTATTATCTTTTAAAAATTAAATAAACCTGTCCGGGTGAGGATTTTAAAAGATGTTTTTGTTTAAAAAAAAAAAAGTTGAGAATTCAGAACTTCAGCATGAAATCACAATTCTTAATCCATCAACCATTTTTCTTCCCAGTATGTACTTTGGAAGGGGTTTTCTTCAATTGTCAGATTCTGTCTGTGCTTCCAACTGAACTTTTCTGGTCTAAGGAAACAATATTAAAACTAAGTCTGCAAGGAAGTCAATTAAGTAGAGAATTACTGTGGAATAATGAATAGAGAACTAACCTTTGAGTCATGAGTGTCTGGGTTGAAGCATACTAGCTTGGATAGCTAAAGTGGCACAATGGATAGACTTGAATCAAGAAGACCTCAGTCCAAAACTGGCCTCAGCTACTTCCTAACTGGGCAAGTCATTTAATCTGTATTTGCCTCAGTTTACTCAACTGTAAAGTGGAGATAATAATAGCACCCTACTCTCAGGATTGTTGTCAAGATCAAGTGTGATAATATTAATAAAGTGCATAGCACAGGACACTATATATAAATGTTTTTATTATTACATATAAATATCATAATTATTAATAATAAAATAATAGTTATAATATTATTATTTCTAAGCCTCTCAATCCCCATAAGAAGTTGCTAAGAGTGTGAGCTATAGAGTGATCCCCAAGGATAGAAGTTTCCTGTACCATTGAAATCTCAAGTACAATCTAAAAAAGGAGGGGAGGAGGAAAAGTAGACAAGTAGCCAATTTCTTCTTGCAAAATAATATTTCCTGAATCATTAAGAATATTATGTGACTGTTTTATGATGTCCTCATTAACTTGAATTTTTCAATAAAAAGTTGATTCAGATGTCATCTGTTTGGAACCAGGTACTGCTTAATTCAGCTTTGTTCATTTTCCCCTACAGATGTTTAGAGATGGCAGTCAGTTGAGTCACTATATAAGATATAACTTTAAAATCCAGCACCTTTTAATTTGTTTGTCATTTTCGTAGGATCAGATTCATTAGATCATAAGATCACAGCATCAGAGCTGGGAAGGACCCTAAAAGTCATCACATCTAACTCCCTCATTTTATCCTTCAGAAAACAGAAGCAAAGTTTAAGTAACTTGCCTAGGGTCACACAACTAGAAAGTATCTGAGGTAGGATTTAAATTCAGGTCTTCCTAGCTTCAAACCCAGACCTCTCTTGACTAATACCAACCAGCTGTATGAATACTTAACTGGTTATTTAGCAAAGGCAAAGAATAGGTTATAACTATAAGGGAATTATTGAGAAAAAGTAAGTAGACCACTGAAAATACTACTTCTCCCCTAGCCAGGATAAGTGTTGAAAACAAGGAAAGATTACTTATTGTACCCAAGGGTCCTTAAGGAGAATACTCCCAGGATCCAGAATAGTAGCATATGATGCTCTTGTGATGAGCTGTAAGCCTTGGCAAAGCTGCTACTTTGCTGAGTCCTGGGAAGGCAGTATAAGAGTGAGGACCAAGAGTTAGCTCTGAGGGCTGAGAATTTTCAAACACGTCCAAAGGAGTCAGTGTTTCCTTTCAAAGTGATGCAGAGAGATCCACCGTTTTTATTTTACAAAGTGCAAACAAGAAGCCCCAAGTTTGCCAAGTCCAGCCTTTGTTTCCAGGACTAATGAAGCTGTTCTCTCTGGGAAAGAAACGTAGATCCCACTGACTCCCTTGGATGTGTTTGAAAATTTTTTAAATTCATAGATTTGGAAGTATTGCTTATTGTATAGAATAGAATATTCTATAGAATAGTAGTTTTTATTAAGTTGTGGAAGAAAGATGTGTTTTAGATTAAATACACATCACATAACCCAATTTGTTTATTTATTTGCTTATTTCAGAAATAGAAATACTGGGCTCCAGTTACATTTGTGTACCTGCAAGTTTCTCCTTTGAGGAAGAGAGGACCTCCAAATTAATTGCTGTATGAGACCTGCTCAAGCCCCTAGCTTTAAAAAACCAAGATCTCCCATTTAATTCAGGGCCATCTCCAGTGATTTTGATCTATATCTGGCCACAGACCCAGATAACTCTGGAGGGGAAAGTGAGGCAGGTGACCCGCACAGCCCTCCCCCACTTAAATCCAGTTCATTTGCATGTCACGGTATCCCTTCCCTGATGTCCTGTTCCTCTTTGAGATTGAAGGACAAACATATGATATTTGCCTATGAATTTTCATGGGGTTTTAATTTGGTTCTATAAGACAGATTCTTTTATTTGTCTTCTTTTAACTAATGGAAAATTAAAGACCAAAGAAACAAGATTATCCTGTAGACACAGAAATCATTCTATAGGAGAGCTGACAGAGCACACTATTGCCCTCCCTCTAGAGAAGTGCTCTATCTTCCCGATCACCTTCCCCATGAGAAGGTTATGGTTCATTGGCCAAGGATGACATGAGATACAGAGTCAAAATAATTTGACGGGAGATAGACCAAGGGTCGCGACCTCAAGGAAATAAGTATGTGCAGTCTTAAGGACAAATTAGGAGTGGAAATAGGCAATTCTTAGCAGAGTTATAGAAGAAAGAAATGAGGATGAGAAAGGGGTGTGGTGTTTACTTAAAAAAAAAAAAAAAAAAAGGCATTGCCCACCCTTCCTGCCCCTTTCCCCTAAGAATGATAATGCTTGGAAACTGCTGTTTCTAGCATGCTTTATCTCCGATTGACAGACCCCAGTACAGTGGTGCTTCAAATAGTAAATTCCCTGGGAATTAATCTCTTTTATGCAAAATCAGCTGTGTTAAGAGGGGAGGAAAGAGGAAGGGAGGGAGACAGGAAGAGAGATAAAGGAGAGAAGATAAAACTGGGGAAAAGAAAGAAAGAGAAGGAGAGAGGGAGGGAGGGAAGAAAGAAAGAGAAAAGAAAGAAAAGGGAAAGAAGGAAGGAAAAAGGAAAGAAGGAAGGAAGGAAGGAAGGAAGGAAGGAAGGAAGGAAGGAAGGAAGGAAGGAAGGAAGGAAGGAAGGAAGGAAGGAAGGAAGGGAAGGAGGGAGGGAGGGAGGGAGGGAGGGAGGGAGGGAGGGAGGGAGGGAGGGAGGGAGGGAAGAGAAAGAAAGGAGAGAGATAAATGTTTCATAAATGATGGAACACAGACCGCTTGCCATTGTAACTGTGTGACAGAAATACTTCAGTGAGAAGTTTCTGTTTAAATCCATCACAAGTTTAGACCTGGCCCTTTTTGAAGCTGTCCTATTCTCAGTTCAGTCATTCTGTTCTTCTTAAGCCTCCCAGAGGCTTCCAGGAGCCCAGTGCCATTCCATTCACTGTCTTTCCTCAGTCAGAACCAGAAAGGATTTAGGAAGCAGTCCTTTCTATTTGTTGATGGACTGGCTGGTGAGAATTTAACACTCCAGAGAAACCCATTCTCACTCAAGTTTCACTTGCCTTTTGCCTGTTAGGCTTTTTATCAGGAGCTGTGGTAGAGAAGGTTTTTCCCATTTCCTTTTTCTTGATGGAACTGGAATTGCAAATGTCAGCAATTAACTGTTTGAGGGAAACTGGAGATGGCTCTGAAGTCCCACTGAGCACCATGGTTGGCTCACTTTTCCCTCCCTCCCCTCGGCCCTAAACAGAAAACCTCTTCTTCCTAAAAGTCCATGGAGATGAGGATGATGATGATGAACCCTTTAAGCTGTCTCCATCATTTTCCAGCACCCTAGCAGCCATCCTGTAGCAAAGATCCCCCTTCTCTAGACCTTTCACACACAGATGCCCCACTCTGTCTTTTCCCTTCCATTGCTCCTGCCCCCATAGAATCTCAGCTGCAGCTTTCATGTCTCCTGGTACATTTGCTACTATTTCAGTTCATGTTTGATATTTTTAATATAATAATCTCTTCATCACCCTGCTGTGCAGCTTTATTCCTCTTATATTATTTCTCCCTCTGATTATGATCAAAGCCTCCCGAAAAACCATCACATTTTGGAAAGTGCCTTCATCAATGCTGATATTTCTGTATCTTCACAAATCTAGTCTTCCTGAAGGGCTCTGCCTTTCTGCTAATTATACTTGCTACACCCCAGCTCCTGATTTAAAAATTGTTGTGTAAATAAAAGGCATGATGATATTGGTGATTATCTTTTTCCAGTTAGGAAAGGTCAAAGAGCATCCTTAAGTAAGATCTGCGTACTGTGACATGCGATCGCTTGAAATCTTGGGGTACATGGTAGGTACCCTGCCGGGAATGGCACAAACACACGATGAGGCTGCCTTTCTCTGGCCTGTGTGCCAGCTGTTTGCTAGATGTATTTGTTTTACAGAGGTTATAAATACTGCTGATTTAGCTCTTGGTTGGTTTCTCACCCTGAGCAGCAGCTACCTGCTGTTTAGAAGTCTTTCTGCCCACTAGTAAACAGATGGTCTCAAGTTGGCTGCCCTGACTATGGATTCACCATCAACTCGGCAAATATTAAGCTCTCAAAGGACCCATCTGCCTTAAGCAGCTGTCCAGGCATTTGCCTGTCTATAAGCTGGGAATCTCAGCATCACACCAATCTCAAGCATAGAAATTTCTTATTTTTCCTCTTCTACTTTCATGGAAGGGAGCCAGGAAGTCAATGCCATCTGCCTCTTGTTTTTCACATTCAATATCTTTAATATTTGCTTAATTAAAGGAGGAGGGAAGAGTACAGTCACTGAATTTAGGCTGGAAATTTGACCTATTTCTCTATCATTGGTTTCTTGAGCTTAGGGATCACTTTGCTTGTGGGCTTTTTAAGATCTCCTGTAAAAAGAGGGACAGAATCAGACCAGTCTGTCAGGCTGTGCTGGCGCCAAGAAGGATAAAGAGAGAATTGACAGGAAGAATGAGGAGAAAGGAAAGCAGAATGAGAAGGGGGAGGAAGAGGGGAGAGAGAGGGAAGGAGGAGGGAGAAAGAGACAGAGAAAAAGAGACAGAGAAAGAGAAAAAGGGAAACAGAGACAGAGAAAGAGAAAGGGAAACAGAAAGAGAAAGAGATGGAGACAGGCAAACAGACAGAAACAGAGAAAAACACAGGAGGAAGGAAGGAAAAGTTTGCCAAGACCCTTTGTCCCAAGGCAACCCTTCACAACCACCTCCCAACTTGCAAACTGCCCTAGTCTGACTTCCCAACTGCACTGGGTTTCCCAGATCTTGATGATGCACTTACAAACATTGTGTAAACCAAAAAAACAAACAAACAAAAAACTTTAAAACATTGTACATTTACATGCAGATGCACCACACACACACACACATACACAATTCTTGACGAGCAGTCAGCTGGTATTCTTATTCTCCTGACGAGAATTTACCTGTATGAGTCCTGGCTGTCCCTGGGTCAAGGGAGTGAAGCACATGAGCTTGTTCCCACCTATTTTGCATCCCTCAGTGCCCCCATGTTATGCATTTGGTGGGTGTTAAAATGCACGTGTGCACATTGTTCTGTGATTTGTGGCCACAGCTGCTGCTGCTGACTCAGTTCATGATTTTAATTCTACTTCTTGCGATGGTAATTGACCCCAAACCATTACTAACAACAACCACCCAATTTCTGATTCTGTCAATGCAGTGATTGTCAAGCGGAGGTAGGACCTCCTACTAGGTCCCATGTGGTATATAGAGATCAATAAGAATTGGTCTCTGCCCCCGAGAAGTTTACAGCTTCATTGAGGAGACCGTTACGTGAGGAGACCGTTATGTGATGATGCGGAGGACCGATAAATGTCACAAGCCATGCCACGGGGTGGGAAGCTGTTCTTTCTTGGAAGCGTTTCAGGCCCTTCCCCCAGTAGGTTATTTCAGCCCCCCATAGAGAGCTGCTTTGATAGCCCACTGTTACGTGTTCTCCCTATAGTAAAATCATATTGAGTTGAGAGCAGATTAGCTTATGGCTCGGTACCTCAATGCGGGGATCAGTGTTTATGTGGGTCACTTGAGAACTATTTAAAGTTGTAACCTTGGTCTTGTTGTTTGTCCCTTGTTCTCAAAGAGGGCCACGATGTCAGGGAGATGGAGCCATGATATGTAAAGGAATTGGACTCCTCCAGAGTCAAATGGGTCCAGTAGCAAAATGTAGATCAGGATGATTGGAGATGGCCTTGGATGCAATGGGAGACCTGGGCCTTTTTAAGCTAAGGTCTTCAGCAAGTCTCCATGATTAAGGTTCTGTAATAAATGAGGAAGAAAAGGCCTCTTTTATTTAGTCAAAATTATAATTAATATATATATTACATATATTATAAATTATGTAGCATCAGTTAAAATAAGTGGAAATGACATCAGACTTTGGAAGAATGGAGTGGTTCATATAAATGTCATTACCTCTGAGTGATGAAAGCTAGTGGAAGGCAAGGTACTTAAGGGTCAGAAAACCCAGAATCCAATTGTGATTCCAGTACTTATTAGTCATGTGACCTCAAGGAAGTCGGTTAACCACTGCTCCCCCAACTCCCTTCTGAGGAGGTTCTTCATTTACAAAATGAGAGGCTCAGACTAAGCAGTCTCTAATGCTCTTTCATGTTCTTGAATGGTAAATTTATGCCAAAAAGGTAGATCTCTGTAAAACACTTAGACTCTGAGAATTCTGCTTTGATGGCACAGACAGCTGAGAGAATTTAATTCAGCAGTATTTTTTGAGTATTCACACTATGGCTAGCCTGGTGCATTAAAAAAATAATAATAATTACAAACATTGTCTCTGTTCTCAAGAGATTACAATTTTAAATTAAAAAACAATGTCAATTTGCAATAAACTGTTAGCTGGAACACAATCCAGTTCCATAATATATGGCATAATGATACAGCCAAGGTCCAATCCTAGCAGTCTGTCATTCCTAGGACAAATATTTTGACTAGCCTTGGTCCTGAAGTCCTATGTCTTTCCTCTCCAATCCCATTCTTGGCCCCTTTCCTAGCACTCCCCTCCACCAGTATGCCCTGGGAATCTCTACCCCAACCCTGATCACAGATTTGAACCAGTATGGTATTTAGGCAGGGGCTTTACTCATAAGGAAAGAGCAAATTCACAAATAACATAGATGATTTTTAAAAAATATTAACAAAGTATCTGCCTAGCAACTAAATGACCAATTCTTATTTCCAGAATCTAAGACAATTTTCTCAGATTTTATTTCACGCTTAGCTTTGTCCTGAGTAGCAGCCCCATGTTTTTCTTCCATCTAGCTAGCAAGGTATATCTCTATTCCTGGACTATGGGGGCCATGGCTCCATCAGGTTTCAGCTTCCTACTTTTGTCCAGTTCATAGGTATATGCTTAGACCCATCCCTAACCGATCAAGACTGGCCATTGATCCTAACCTGGCCCTAGTATTATATCCATGGGCAATATGTGCTCACCAAGTGATGATAATACCACGGCTGATACGGCATGTCACCTATTGCATATTAAAAGTTCACAAAGACACAAATTACCTGGGACCAGGCCTTTGTGTTGCTTCCCAGCCATCTCTATGCTATGCATCCTTCCCATTCCCCACCTCCATCCCCACTGTAACCTGCAGTCAGGATGCCAGCTCTCATAAAGAAACCTTCCCTTTATTTTTCCCAGAGAATTCCAAGCCTCTTCTCAATGTTTTCCATAATGCCCCTGCATACATATACCTTATCTCACCTTTTTCCAGCCTCCTTTTTTGTTTTCTTTCTCTATTAGAAGTTCCTTGAGGGACTGTCTTACTTGATTGTACAGCATTTGTGCTTGGCACTATCCCTGACACAATAAATGCATGATAAATATTCACTCAAACCAGAAAGCAAAATAGAAAATTGGTCACCCCTTGAAAGAAATTCCATAATGGAAATTCCCAAGAACATTTTATAGCCAAAATCCAAAGCCTCCAGGCAAAAAAAAAAAAAAAAAAAAATTATATATATATATATATATATATATATATATATATATATATATATATATATATATATATATATATATATATATATATAGCAAACATCCAGAAAGAATTCACATACAATTTAGCAGCCACCACTGTGAAAGAACAGAGAGCTTGGAATATGATATTTCAGAAGAAGGTAAAGTATCCAGACTTACAACCCAGCAATAGTTTACCCAGCAAAACTAAGCGTAATCATATGGACTTTTAATGAATTAAGGACTTTCAGTATTCCTGATAAAAAGAACAGAGCTATGGAGAAATCATAAAGATGAAAACAGGAATTAAAAAAATATAAAAAGGAAAGCATATGAATGATTAATCATAAAGGACTAAATAAACCTAAACTACTTCCATTCTAATATAGAAAGTTGATATTTCTGTCCTCTCTGAATCCTATCATCATAAAAAGTCATAGAGGGAGTATAATTTGACAGAAAGCCTAGGAACGGGTCTGATATGTCTTGATGGTCTTTAAAGAAAAAGAAGAAAAAATATATATACTGGGGCTAGGGCAAGAAGGGAAGGGAAAGGAAGGTTAAATAAAATCACTTTATATCAATCTAGATTCAAAAATATATATTAATAAGAAAGAATGGTGGAAGCAGCTGAAGCTGGAACCTCTTTCTCAGCTGAACTGGTCAGAGGAAAAAACATTCATAATTTGGTACAGAAATATATTTCACCCAACAGGAAAATAGGAGGGAAAGATGAGAAAGGAGAATTCCAGGGAGAGTAAATTAAGGGAGGGAATCAGTCCAAAGTTAAAAAAAAAAAAAAAAGCAAAACCTCTGGTTAAGAATGTACAAAATTATTTATAGCTCTTTTGGGGGTGGCAAAGAATGGAAATTTGAGATAATAGTGCTCAGTTAGGTAGTGTTTAAATAAATGATGGTATATATAAATATGATGGAATATTATTGTGTTCTAAGAAATGATGAAGAGGTTGATATCAGAGAAACCTGGGGAGATTTTATGATCTGATAAAGAGTGAAAGGAACAGAATCAGGAGAACAATTGATATAATGACAACAATATTGCAAAGACCAACAGCTTGGGAACTCTGTTTAATGCAATGACCAACCACAATTCTAGGAAACTGATGATGAAACATGTTACCTACTTCCTGACAGAGAAGTGATTCAGAATACAGAATGAGACACACATACATATATACATATTTTTCTTTTTTTTTTCCTTTTCAACATAACCTACAGAAATTAACTGTACATGCTTGTAGTTGGGGTTTTGTTTTCCTTTCATTATCAGATGGAAGTAGGAATGAGAGAGAGAGAAAAACTTTTTTTGCTGATTGAAAAAATAAAATTAATTTTTAAAAATGTTCCAACTAACAATTAGAGAAAATTCACATTTAAACAGTTCTAAGGTTCCACCTCATATCCATGAGATTGGTAAAGATGACCAAAAAAAGGAAAAAAAATTTCACAATAGTTAAATCAAATCAATTTAAACAATCAAAAATATTGTACCAGAGGGCAGGTAGGTGGTGCAGTAGATAAGAGTGCCAGGTGTGGAATTGAGAAGATTCACTTTCCTGAGTTTAAATTTAGCCTCTGGTATCAACTGTGTGATCCTAGGCACTTAACCCTGTTAACCTTAGTTTCCTTATCTACAAAACAAGCTGGAGAAGGAAATGGTAAACCCTTCTAGTATCTTTGTCGAGAAAACCCCAAATGGAGTCACAGAGAGTCAGCTATGACTAAAATAACTTTTTTTTTCCCCCCCCCCCGAGGCTGGGGTTAAGTGACTTGCCCAGGGTCACACAGTCTAGGACGTGTTAAGTGTCTGAGACCAGATTTGAACTCGGGTCCTCCTGAATTCAAGGCTGGTGCTCTATCCACTGCGCCCCCTAGCTGCCCCCTATGACTAAAATAATTAAACAACAAATGTTATGCCGTATAAACCAACACTTGACTGGCCAGTTCCCTTAAACAACAATGTAAAATGCCCTCCAACATTATTCAAAGGCCAACAACTTATACATAATCATTAAAAAATTTCACTTTTTTTCCTTAATGACTTTCATGCAACGCAATATATATTCTATATATGGCTTTGTAGCCTTCAGTTTAGAACAATTTGTGATCATTGACTTTTTTCAGAGCTTCTTACTAACAAAAACATAGAGCCTAAAAAAATGGATTACTTCAAAAAACAAAAACAAAAACACAAAACAAAACAAAAAACAACCATAACAGAATGGCTTGGTTCCAGACTTGCTAATGGTATTTTTTAAAAGGGAAGTCACCTGGTTGGGGGTTCATGGTATGTCTTCACTAAACAGTCACATTCTCATCCTTGTTTATTTCTCTTTGAAAACACTTTTCCCTGTAGGGGAAGTGTTAAATAAAGGCTTTTCTTTTGCATAGTCAGCTTAACATCCTTGTAGAAATCTTGCTTACTACCTTGTTTAAGAGGTGTCATCAAAATCACAAGCAAGTTACTCTGTCTCTGTGCTTCAGAAGGTGTCATGAGCTGCGTTTGGAGTTTTTGTCATTTTTTCCCCTTGAGTGAAAGTACAATATTTTTAGGCCAAAAGAGTCGATTTATTCACTTTTTTTTTTTAATTAGATCTAATTATTTGCTGTCTAGGGGCAGGGAAAGGGGGAAAGGGAAGGAGAAAAATTTGGAACACAAGGTTTTGCAAGGGTGATTGTTGAAAACCATCTTTGCATGTGTTTTGAAAAATAAAAAGCTATTTTTAAAATAGATATAGAACTTTTTAAAGGATAGCTCTTGCAGATATTCCAGAAAAAGAGAGTTGTTACCTAATATAATATTAGTAATACATTTGCATCACATTTCCATTTAGAAAGCATGGTATATGCATTATTCTGCTTGATCCCCATAGCAACTCTGTTTTGTACATCCCTATGTATGTACACATACAGTGTCTCCTCTGCCTGGATTGTAAACTTCATTTCTGTCTTTGGATCCCCAATGCCTAGCGTTGTTAGGCACTAATTAATAAATGCTCATTCACTGATTGATTATCATCATGAGATATGACATGATCGAGTGACTTTGTCCTAGATCATACACCTGGTTATAGCTGGGACTAAATCTCAAGTCTCATGTTCTCAGCCCTTCCCCTTCTACCTAGATACCTCATGATTTGGAAACCCTAAGTATCTGTGCCGATTCCTCTTCAAAATGTTCCTCTCTCCCCCTTCTACTAGTGATTTCTCTCACTAAAATCTGAGCCCTGTGTTTGAGCTAATTTTTCCTTCTCCTAAATTCATTTGTGTATAAGAGCCAAAAAAAATAGAATATGCACAACAAAGGTAGCCATTCCATTCAGGAGACATTTTCATTGTCCTTCAAGATCACTGATTGTTTCAGATACATCCAGAATCAAATATAAAATCCTCTGTTTCTTTTTTTTTTTATAACCTGTTTTTTCCATTCTTCTTATACTTTAATCCTCTAAATTCTTAAACACACACACACACACACACACACACACACACACACACACACACACACACACACACAGAGTGATACTAGCCTCTGCTCTTCCTTAAATAAAGATTCTCTACCTCCCATTTCCAAGTGTTTTCATTGGCTGTCCACCATACTTGAAATTTTCTCTTTCTTCATCTCTGCCTCCTAGTTTCCTTCAAATCCCAACTTCTACAAGAAGTGAAGGGAATAAAACGTGCATTTTTAAGCACCTACTATGTGCCTGGCATTGTGCTAAGTGCTTTACAAATATTATCTCATTTGATCCTCCCAACAACCCTTTGATGTAGGTCCATTGACATGGGTATTATTATTATCCCTTTGATGAAGTCGAAGAAACTGAGGCAGACCAGGATTAAATGATTTTCTAGAGATCATAAAACTAGTAAATATCTGAGACCGGATTTGAACTCAGGTCTTCCTGACACAAGTCTAGTTCCCCAATCCACTGCACAACCTCTCTACCTTTCCTGATCTTCTATATGATAGTGTGATTATCTAGTTTATTTTGTGGATACATACATGTATATTTGCTGTGCACAATTGTTTACATGTTATACCCCAAAAGATTAAGTTTGGGAACTGGTTTTTGCTTTTCTTTGTATGCATATTGCTTAACACAGTGCCTGGCACATAGTAACTTCTTAATAAATGCATATTGATTTGAATGTGCAACTGGGTTTTCTTATTTGCAACCCTAAATTTAACTTGTCCTACTTTTCTCGCAGAGTGCTTATGTTATCTGAGAGAAACAAATTGAAATAAAAGTGTTTTGAAAATACATCGTATTCATGCTAATACTAGTTGTAAATTTGTATTTACATTCTGAAAATCAACTGGGAATTATGTGAATAAATATCCATAATCTTTGACTCAGAGATTACACTGCTGGGCATATACTTCAGAGATGTATTTGACAAAAAGAAAGGCTCGATATTTAGCCAAACATTTATAACAGCATTTTGGGATGGCAAAGAACTAGAAAGAAATTAAGCCCATGGAGAAGCTATGGCACATGAATATAGTGAAATATTACTGTAGCATAAGAAATGGTAAACATAATGGATGTATATAAGCATGGAAACATAAAAGAAATAAGACAAAATGAAGTAAGCAGAGTCAGAAAAACAATACACAGAATAACTGCACAATGCAAACCCCAAAAAACAAAAACAAATGTCTCAAATTTATAAAGAATAAACTTGGCCCCAAGGAAGAGCTCTGAGAAGAATTCTCTTCCCTTTCCTTTGCAGAGGGGGGAAAATAGGAGGATCCACAGAAGCTCCCACTTCTCTCCTAATCCACATTTCAAAGTCCCTCTTTCTCATTCTTCATATCTGTATTACATACAGATATGATATACAGACATAATACAGATTTTTTTCAATATATTGATCAATTTTGCTGAGATTTTTTCCTCTTTCTCTTTTTTAAAATGTTTTTTGTTAGAAATGATAGATTTCTGGAAGGGAAGGGATACAGGAGAAAATCTAGATGATGTTGAAACAAAAGATATCCATTAAAAAAATCTATTTTTAAAAAACAGAGTATATTAGAGTTATAAACACTCTTTAACTTTTTTTGTGCCCTATACTCTTTTCGCAGCACTCAGAGAAAGTCAATGAAACTCTTTCTAAAACAATATTAAAGTTTAAATTAAAAATTTCTGATCTATTCCCACCCTTTCTCCCCCTTTGCAGGTGAAAAAACAAATTTAAATAACTTTCCCAAAGACACAGAACTTGGACCATTATCTCATCTTTTTACTCCTTTGTTTCAACAATTATTCTCTTAAAAGAACAAAGCTGGCAGTGAATAGAGCACAAACTCTGGAGTCAGGAGGACCTGAGTTCAAATCCAGCCTCCAATACTTATTTGTATGACTCTGGGCAAGTTATTTAACCCCAATTGCTGATAAATAGACAGACAGACAGACAAAAAGAATAAAACATGTATAATAAAAAAATATTTCTATTAAATTTGTACTTCTGTATGAGTTTTATTTCTTCTGCTGCAGGCCCCCCCTCCCATTCATCAACCCCTGATATATAGCATCTCCTCAAATAACCTGCCATCCTCATGTTCTCAGTGTCCAACCTGCCTGTCCTGGGACCTGTTTGCTGATGCTATCTCATAATCAAAATCAAATCAGAGACATAATCAAATGTCTCTTAGAATAGGCAACAAGGCAGATGGGCAACATGCTCCCTGTAGCAGGTCCACAATTCATGGTAACATTAAAAATGGAATCAGACTTCTCCGTAGGTAGTCTAGTCAGTGTTGTTAGGGCATGTAGCTTCTCTCACTTAATTTCTCTGATTGTGAAACAATGCTTGTAAGAAGCTGAAAGGTGTTATATTTCATAATCAGCCAAGATTGCTTCAGTTTTCTCTTTGTTTGCACCAAACTAATAGATGACGATTAGTAACTGAGAATTCCCAGCTTCTGTTCACTTCATTCCTGTCCCTTGGAGTCAATGTCTGCAGAGCCCTCCCAATTCTTAACTTGCTACATAATTACAGCCTTCATCTTTATTGCACATAAGCCATGGCCCCTTTATCTGAGCATCACTCCTAAGTGGTCCATCCCTCTGATCCTGAATTCCAAAATCCTTTCTGATTACAACCTTCTGCTTGTCAATATCTCTCTTCCTTATTCCTCCAAAACCTATTCCTCATCTTTACCATGCATTTGTTTGTTCCTCTTATAATCTTAACCACTTTAAACATCACCTACACTTGAATCCCTTAACTAATTGTTTTATTACCAAAAAATCCCAGCTCTGAGTTACCACCCTTCTCACTATCCTCCATGCTTACTCACATATGGCTAAACACTCACTGCTAGAAGAAGCCCACATAGTCGTGCCATCTAATCTCAATTGGACCTTCATTGCTGCTCAGAAATTCTTTTATTCTTCCCTGATTCTCTACCACATCCTCCTCAAATCTCCTTAATCGGTTCCTGTGTCTCTCAGAGGACTTAACCCTCCTATGTTCCTGAGAAAAGAGACCATCTGTCATAAGCTTCTCTCCTGATGCACATTTCAAAGACCCTCTTTATCATTCCTCATATTTTCCTCTTTTCCTCTAGCCTTGATGAATATTTAGTGTTTTTTAAGGCTATCCCATCCACTTTTCCTTTTTTCTCCCCAGTCAGTATATGTCTTTTTAAAAGAAAAATGCATTTCTTAATAGATGGGAAATTATTGCATTTTGTGATCCATTCTGTTATTCATTTTATTAGCTTACTTAATCCATTTACTTTTAAGATTATGATTATTAGGTATGTGATTTCCTTTTGTTTCTCCGATATTGATTTCTGAATAACTTACTCTTTCTCAAGTTCATTAAATTTGCTTACATTGCTATTTTCTTTCTTTCCCCTTAATTTATCTCTGTCTTCCATTTTCTTTCTATGTCCAACTAAGCATGTGGCTCAAAATCTTCCCTGCCATTCTCTAACAATTGCTTGTCCAAAGTCACCATTATCTTCACTCTGCCTTAACAAAAATTGATCATGTGGAAATGCATATGAAGTAGTGGATGAAATAGGCAAGCATTAGTGTCAGGACCACCTGCATCCAAGGCCCATTTCTGGTAGATTAGTAATTTCACTGAACCTTTCAGTGTCTCAAACAATTTTCTGAAAGTATAAGTTGCAGAACAGTTTCCAGTCTGCATTAGTAGAAAGCCTTTACTCACCAAGAGCTCTACGAAATCACAGGTCCAGACAAAAAATTATTATAATATTATAAAACATAAAGAACTCATGGGTATAAAGAGGCAGAAATATTAAACATTTCTTTTATCAACCATAATGCAATAAAAAATAATAAATCATGAGAAAAAGAGATTTGAATAAAAACTAAGAGCATAAATAATTATATTAAAAAGAATAATAATGACATATCATACCAAAATCTGTTATGCAATAAAAGGAATTCTCAAAGGAAAATTTTATTTCTGAAAATGTCAAAAGAAAAAAAAGAAAACACTAATAAACTTAGTATACAATTTGAAAACCAGAAATATCTACAAATTAATATCAAAATGAGTATAAAATAAGAAATCTTAAAATTAAATGGAAAATAAGTTTAAATGACCATTTAAGACTATAGAACTAGGCTTACAAAATTCTAACAAAATTGATTTATTATTAGTTAACCTGATTTTTAAAAAAGAAAGAAAAGAAAATTACCAAAATAATAAAAAGGTAAAGTTACCGTGAATAGAGAGAGAAAAAAAAGAATTGCCAAATAGTACTATATCCAATTGGTACTAGGAAAACTGAGTGAATTTTTTTTAAAAAATGGATAATTATCAATAAAATATCCAGATTAACAAAAGAAGAAATAGCCATCATAAGCAATATAACTTCAGAAAAGAGAATTTTACATCTCATAAATGAAATTCCAAAAGAGAAGAAGGGGCAGTTAGATGGTGCAGTGGATAGACCATTGGCCCTGGAGTCAGGAGGACTTGAGTTCAAATGTGCTTTCTAGACATTTAATACTTCTTAGTTGTGTGACTGTGAGTTAGCCATTTTAACTCCAATTGCCTCAGCAAAAAAAAATAATAATTATAATAATGAGAAAGGAAAGATTCTACCAAATTCATGGTGTTTTAAAATATGGATCTGGTACCCAAACCAGGAAGAGAGAAATTAAAGAATTATAAACTACTTTCAATAATAAACACTAATAAAAAAAATTAAAGAACATTCTTATTCTTATCACTGTGCTTTAATGTAATGCCTTGTTGAGTTTTCCCACACTGAAAGATTATTTTGAAATCAGAGATTGAATGACCATCTTTTAGATTATACTAGAGAATTCTGCATCAGGAATGAGATTGTACTACATGACCTCTCAGGATCCACCCACTTTAGACAATCAGAATTATGAAAAATTTTTATTATAGAGACGCTAAGTAAATTTGATCCAAAATAACTGGAATTTTTCCAAACCCTTTAAATTATACATAAGAAAATATTTTTCAAATTATTAACTTCACACTTTTTACTTTGAAAAATCTGTTTTTGAAAAAAAAATATAGAAAGGCAGCTGCTTCTATTTTTCTCAGCTCTCTTCATAGCATTTTCCTTCCAAAAAAGACCCTTCAGGGATAAAGAGGCTTTTCTTTTAAAAAGGTGAAGCTTTTGTTGTACTTAAAGACCCTTTTCTGACCTTCCCTAAAAAGCTAACAGTTTCTTCACTTGAACTTCCCTTACCATCTGAAGAAGACTGCCTTAAGCCTCCATTTCTTCATGTGAAAATTAAAAGATAAAATTGAAAAAGTTTCACTACCATAATCACCCAACAACTATAGTATTTGTTTTCTTTTAAAGAATATGTTTTCTGGTTTTGCCATTTAAAAGTTTCCTTTTTGAGATCTTTTTAATATGGAAATATACCTTTCTCATTTGGCTTAAAATTATATGGAAATTCATTTTAGAAATTTCCTTTCCTTAACTCAAAATAATCAGTAGGACCTGGTTGGCAAGGGTCCTTAGAATCAGAAGATCTTAATGGAAGGAGAGATGAGAGAGTATTTTTAACTGGAGTAGAAAAAAGGAACACAGAATAGATATAAGACAAGAATATTTTGAAGAAAAACTAGTATTTGCAGGATGTTAAAGGGAAAAGAACATAGGACCAGAAATATCATGAAGCTAGGAATCTTGGCGTAAAGTATGAAGAGAAGGGAGAGTTATATATAAACCTGAAAAGAGTAACCAAGCAACAAAGAATTCTTGTCAACAAAAGGTTAAAGAACCATTTATTCTAGGAAGGTCTTTGCAAGCTAATATACACAAGCAAAACAAACTAAGCAAAAATCGGTGGAAGCATTCCATTCCCAATTGGCAACTCTCGGATAAAGTACTTTTCCAGAACTGTGCTTTCTTTAATACACACAATATTCTTGAGCTTCTCCCTTTAGAATATGAATTGAATTAACTGCTCTAGTATAAATAGCTCTGCAATAAGAGGAAAGAGAACTGGGTTTGTATTCCAGCTTTACCCTAACTAATCATGTGACTTTGAGCAAGTTACAGAAGAAACTTCTCTATGGCCATAGTTTTGAGGAGGTTGAACTAGATGGTCTCTAATGGACTCTACCACAGTGGTCTCAAATTCAAATAGGCTGCCTATTGGCTTAGAAAACCAACAAAGCAAACTAACATTATTTATTTTGTATTGTATTTTTATTTATTTTCTTAAATATTTCCCAATTGTAGTTATGTGTTTTTTCTTCCTGTTCATTTTTCTTTTTCACCCCATACTTTGATTTTTTTTTTTTAATGTCATCCCATTGTAATCAATTCACACCCATGTCCTCTGCCTATGTTTACTGCTTTTAACTGCCCTAATCATGATAAAATTCTTAGGTGTTACAAGTATCATCTTCCCATGTAGGAATGTAAACAGTTTTACCTTACTGAATAGTTTATGAATCCTCTTTTGTGTTTACCTTTTTATGCATTTTGTATTTGAAAGTTAGGTTTTCTATTCAGTTCTGGTCTCTTCACTAGAAATACTTAAAAGTCCTCTGTTTCATTAAAAATCCATGTTTCCCCTGAAGGATTGTTCCCAGTTTTGCTGGATAGGTGATTCTTGGTTGTAATCCTATCTTCTTTGCTTTCTAGAATATCATATTCCAAGCCCTCTGATCCTTTAGTTTAGAAACTATTGAATATTGTATGTTCTGGCTGTTTACTCCATGATATTTAAATTGTTTCTTTCTGGTCACTTGCAATATTTTCTCCTTGACTAAGAAACTCTAGAATTTAACTATAATATTCCTGGGAGTTTTCATTTTTGCCTCTCTTTCAGGTGGCGATCAATAGATTCTGTCAACTTCTATTTTACCCTTTGATTCTAAAAATATCAAGATGGTTTTCCTTGTTAATTTCTTCTTGTTAAATTTCATTTATTTAATATTTTTCCCAGTTATCTTCAAAACAACAAAAAATTTACATTTGTTTTGAAATTTTTTGAGTTTTAGGTTCTCTCTCTTATCCCCGTGGAAATGCGTAAAACATTTCCATAAAACTCAAGTTGTGAAAGAAACCGTAAATCTCCCATCCTAATGAAAATTTAAATCCTCAAGAAAAATTA
This sequence comes from Sminthopsis crassicaudata, assembly GCF_048593235.1. Taxonomy (NCBI): domain Eukaryota; kingdom Metazoa; phylum Chordata; class Mammalia; order Dasyuromorphia; family Dasyuridae; genus Sminthopsis; species Sminthopsis crassicaudata. The sequence goes on from NC_133620.1 coordinate 448,671,382, forward strand.
AGTGAAAAAGAGAGAAAGAAAGAGGAAATGCTTCAATCTGTATTCAGATACAATTCAGATACAGTTCCTTCTCTGAGTATGAGCAGGATTTTTCATCATAAGTCTTACATAAGAGTAATCATGGATGATTGTACTACTGAGAATTGCAAAGTCATTTATAGTTGGTCATTCCAGAACATTGCTATTACTTTGTATATAGTACTTTTCACTTTGCTTGAGTTTATGGAGCACATTCCAGATTTGTTTTTTCCTGAGAGTATCCTGCTCATCCTTTTCCATAGAACAAATAATATTCCATCACAAACACATACCACAGTTTGTTGAGCCATTCTTCCCTGCTAATTTCCTGAAAAACAATGTCTAAGCTCTTTTTCTTTTCTTTTCGTTTTTTGTTTTTTTGTTGGTTTTTTTTTTGATCATGACTTTCTGGTAGTCCTATAATTCTTAAATTATCTCTCCTGGATCTATTTTCCAGGTCAGTAGTTTCCCAATGTAACAGTTCACGTTTTCTTCTATTTTTTTCACTCCTTTGATTTTGTTTGATTGCTTTTTGATGTCTCATGAGGTCATTGACTTCTGATTTTTAAGAAATTACTTTTTTCAGTTATCTTATATCCCCTTTTCCATTGGTCCAGTTCTACTTTTAAAGGAATTCTTTTCATTAGTTTTTTGTGCCTCTTTTATTATTTGGTCTACTCTGTTTTTTTTTAAAGTGTTATTTTTTTCAGTATTTTTTGTACTTCCTTTACCAAGCTGTTGACTTTTATTTTCATTATTTTCTTTCATCATTCTTGTCTTTTTTTCCAATTTTCCTCTACCTCTCTTATTTGATTTTTGAAGTCCTTTTTCAGTTCTTCCAGGAATTCTTTTGGGGCCTGAAACAAATTCACTGTTTTTTAGATTTTATATGTAACTGTTGGACATTGTTGTCTTCTGAATTTGCGTTTTCATCATCCCTGTCACCTTAGTAACTTTCTATGGTCACGTTCTTTTGCTGCTGTTTGCTCATTTTTCTAGTCTTTGTTTTAACTTTTAACTTTATGTTAAAGTTGGACTCTGCTCCCAGGCTGGAGAAGGCAATACTCCATATTTCAGGTATTTTGTGCAGCTGTTTTCAGAGCTGGTTCTGGGGGGTCTGTATGCTTTCATTCTTTCAAGGTGGTATGATCTAAAGAGAAAAAACTCCATTCTCATATCAGTGAATCAGATTTTTTCTGCCTCGTAAGTTGTCTTAAACTGGAAAGTTGCTTCACCCAGTCCTTTTGTTGGTTCTGCCTCTTCAAAATTCATTTGATGTATTATTTTTAACATTGTTTGGATGGGGATTTGGAGGATCCCTGTTTTTACTCCATCTTTCCTCCAATTACATTTTGATCTAATACAGTCATTACTCGGGAGTTTTGCTGGTGGCTAGGCAGCTGGACCATGAAAAAGGCTGACATCTCTTTTCAACCAGTTTTAAATTACAGAAAGATAATACAAATTCATATAAATTTTTTCCAAAGATTCAATGATAAGTATTTGCTGTCAATCATACTTCTTAGCATTTAGAGAAATGAGAATAACTCATTAATTATATGCTCAGCATAGACTTAGGGTATATAAAACCTGAGCAGCAATTTTCAGTAGCTTTATATAGGTTTTAGCTACATGAACAGAATTGATACAGTAGAATTTTGGAAAAGGTCAGAACGAGAAGGTCAGGATTTACATACCAAAGAACAGATAGCTGAAGGGGAAGATCTATAATCAGGTAAAATTATAAACTGGTCAGTAAACACCAGAGATAAAGCTGGAATTTGCAGACTAACCATCAACACCAGAGGTATAGCTAGTGACAGGAAATATTCATCTTAAGTAAATAGAGGTAGAAAGCTGAACCAGAAATTTCCTGTCACTCACCTGAACTCAAGCTTAATACCTCAGCTAAATTCTGCCTATTCCAGAGGATGACATGACTTGCTGTCTCAAAGAAGTAACTGCAGTAGAGCCAGTTCTAAAGTTTTCTTAACACGTGGTCATGAGACCTACCAGTAAAGAAAAATCCTTTATTCAATTCCTGGCTCTGACACATAATATGTGTGATCTTAGGCAAGTCACTCAGCTGCTTTAATCTTCAATACCTTCATTTGTAAACGGGAGATAATAATACTTACACTTCCAGTTTCAAAGGTTTGTTATGAAGAAAATGTCCTATAAACTTTAAAGTACTATATTAAGTGTGTTATTTTCTTCATTATTTGTTTAATATGTAATTTAGCATTCTGTAACTTCAGTACAAAGATGGCCACAGCTGGTTATTATTGTTTGTCCCTCGTTTCTGAAGAGAACTATGATGTCAGGGAGGTAATACTATGACACTCAAGTGAATTGGGTTGAAGTGAGGAAGAGTTGGTTGGGCATGGACCTGCCTCACTTTCTCCTCCAGAGGTAAATGCATCCGGTGGCCAGCTGTAGATCAAGACGACTAGAGATGGCCCTGGATGAAATGGGAGACTTTGGCCTTTTTAAGTTAAGATCCTCAACTAGTCTCAGTTAGACTGAGGCTGCACCCATTCACTGATTAAGATAGGGAGAAATGAGGCAAATAATCTCCTCTTTCACCTAGGCCAAAAAAATCTAACTACATAAGATGGCAAAAATATGATAAAAATTGTGTTTCACTTGGGATAAGAGAATTGCCTCTCAGCAGTGGTCCCTATCAATAAATTCCCATTTAATTCTTGTCACACGAACTTAAGAAATAAAAAAGGCTTGTGGACTTCATAGGCATTTCATCTACATATACATGTATATATGTGCATGTGATGAATTTTTCCTTTTAAGAAGAGAGTTCTGTCCTAACTTTCCATCTTTATTGCACATTACTCCCTTCTTCATATAATCCACCTTCTTAGTATTCCTCCTACTCGTGCCCATTTCTCAACTCTGTGAGGTAATATTCATCAAGTGTACAGTTCCTGGCCCACAGTTCTGCAGTTCTGTCATGTCTGACTCTTCATATCCTCATTTGCCACAATTCCATCTCTGCCATGAACCCCCTCCCTTCCCCCCACATTTGGAGTTTCTTTCTCCAGCCCATTTTTGCAGATAAAGAAATGAGGGAAATAGGGTTAAATGACATGCCCAGGGTCACACAGCAAGCAAGGACCTGAAGCTGGATTTGAATTCAGGCTCTCCTAACTCCAGAGCAAATGCTCAATCTACTGTGCCATCTGGCTACCCCCTGGAAGGCACTTAATAAATACTTGTTCCTACCCTCATTGCCCCCATACCTTTTTATCATCTGTATCAGTGAACGGAATACACTCTCTCACCTTCTCTAACTCTCAGAACTCCTGTTTTCCTTCAAGCTCCTCACCTTCTTGGGATACTTTTCCTGGTCCTCCCCCCCAGGTGCAAAGCCTCCTCTCAGCTGTCATCAGGTTACCTTGGATCTATTTTTGTACTACCTGTGCTTATTATACAGCGGGCCCCAAAACAGCCTGTTTTGGTGGAGTTTTAAACTATTAAAGTTTAAATGCCTAATTTGAACATAACCTCCTTGGGATAGAAATCCTCTACTTTTCTTAGTATCTACCGCCTTGCAGAACTTAATACACATTTAAACTTTTGTTGATTGATTGAATGAAGAAGCCAAGTAACATAGATACAAATCCTGTCATATATTATTACATATTATTTGTTACAGTATATATAATTATTACATATCATAATTATATATATACTATGTATTATATTATTAAAGAAAATATATTAATATTTTTTAAAACTTTCATGTAATGTTGTCTCGGAATTAAATATCATTTTTCTTGTGAAGTCTTTTTCTCAAAAACAAAGTTCATAGTTGGGTAACAAACTCCAGGTCAACCCATTAAATTCTGTTTTTAAAGTTCAAGAGCCCCCTCAAACATGCTGATCGGAGGCCTTTTCCAAGTGTCCCCCTTTGGAATTGCCTCCAGCAGCCCTCTCCTGACAGAGCCTGAGTGAACTCACCAGCGTGGTAAATAAACTCGGTGTTGTTAGTTAGCGTGATACACATCTTGTTTGCGAGAGCAAAACCCAATCCTGAAACCGTATCTTCAGCTAATGGAAACCTGCCAGGAAAACCCCTGAGCCACTGGCAGGCTGTGATTAATGCTTAGATGTGCTGTATTATCTCAGTTCCAAATCACTTACTCTTTTTTCAAAGAAAGGAAGTCCTTATTCCAAGGCCGATTAGGTTGTAAAATTATGACCACTGCATTATTCATTCCTGTTCCATGCAATGAAATTTCAAAACTCTCAGCGGAGGTTTTGTATTATTTAGACAATTCCTTGTCTCTCCTATGTGCAGTGGGACAGACAGAAGCTTCTCCAGAAAGATGGGCCGACTTCTGCCGGCAGCAGGTTTTAGGGATGTATCGTGACTCTCTCTCACTCTAAACCCGTCTTCCCTTTCCAGTAGATTGGAAAGAGGGGACTATTAACACCCTGCGCCCCATGAGATCCGTGAGCTCTCCAGCAGTGCAGTTCCCAACCATCCATGTCTTCTCAGCCTTTGCGACTCTTACCCACGTCTTCCATACATCCTGGAGGATCATCTTGAAAGGACGTGGGGGGGTAGGGCTTCTATAGATCTTTTTGGCTTGGGAATAGCAGCAGAGTTCCATGAGCTATCCCTCCACCTCACTCTATGGCCCACTACCTTCCTTTATTGATCACTCCTCTCTAGTTTATACCACTTTCCCTGCCCTCTCTTCATTGGTCTCAGACAACTTCCAGGCCATAAGACATCACTAGGATGTCAATCCCTTTTTTTTTTTAATGAGCCTTTCTTTCAAGGAGAATTCTGATTGCCTTTGAATAGCTCTTCAAAGGCAATCTAACCCATTTTCTTTCTCCTAGTCAACTCTAAAAACGTTTCATTTTCTTTTTAAATCTTTTATTAAAGCTTTTTAATTGTCAAAAGATATGCATGTATAACTTTTCAATAGTAAACCTTGCAAAACCTTGTGTCCCAATTTTTCCCCTTCTCCCCACTCCCTCCCCTAGATAACAAGTAATCCAATATATCTTAAACATGGTAAAAATATAAAAACATTTCATTTTCTATCATGTTCATACATGATATGTTCTATCATACATTTCCATTAAGTACATGTGTGCATGCGTAGATGGATAGATAAATAGGTAAACAGATACTGATGGACCAGCTCTGTGATTTGTTATGACTTATTATATATTAGCTATATATTAATGGTACTATTTTAATAGGCTACACATTAATAGACTGCATAACAGGCAATGTTAATCATGGGGGAGGTTTGTCTGTGTAGATAGTTCAACCAAACTTTTCTGGGTGTTACGGATTTTAATTAGGAAGCTCTGTATTGTTCAGTGCTTGATACTATCAGATCACTGTTACCTGCAAAAAGGAATATTTGGAAAACCTCACCATCTACAGTGAATCTCCCTTCCATATGGGCTTCCTAGAAGACATCTTTCAGGACACTAACAAACACCTCTAATGAACATATTTTTCCCTTTTTATGTCTTCATATTATTAGTCATAGGGATACACAACAAAATTATGTCTGTCACATCTTATTTTAACATATGCATAAAACACAGATTATTGATGATAGTTTGTTCTATCAAATTAAATGCTTTTTTAGTCAACAAACAATAAATGCAGTGAAATAACTGTCAATTATGCTGACTATAAAGATATAATGTCTTATTGTATTGTTTACAAAAACCTGCCTTTTATTTCTGTCTAAGGTGTCCACAACACACACACACACACACACACACACACACACACACACATATATATATATATAAAATTCTCATAAAGCTTTTGTTGAAGTGGAAAAATGAGTATTTGAGTCCGTAGTTACTGATATTTCCTAAGTCACCATATTTTGATGATAATAAAATCCATGTTTTTTTAGTAGAGTTTAGTATTCTCCCCTCCTCCATATATCTGGAGACAGATGCATCCCTGCCTCAAAACTATATTAGTTCCAGCTTGGACTTTCTCTCTGTATGTTTTGTATAGTCCAAAGACTTTTCCTTTCTGTATTTTCTTTATTTCCATGTTTATGTTTTCATATAATCTATCAGTCTAGTTGTGCTTGTTTCACTCTGACTGGAGGTAAGGGGGAGCTGAAAAGAGCCTCGTATAGAAATCTTTGCAGATCTTTTCCATTTTCATCAGCCTGTTGTTCTCTCATCTTTAAATATTCTCAGGATGATCTGGATTTATTGACTCTCTGCTCAGGCCTCTTATAAGTTTGTTTTCCTTCCACAGCTTCTCTTTGATTTATGGGGTGATTTAACAGATAAAGAGAATAATCTGCCCATTTCAAATCTTCTTTCCTGTTTAACTGCTCTCATGGCCACTGCATTGCTCATCAGTAGAGGTTATAAGCTAAAGAATATATTGTCCTAAAATGAAATAGATTATTTCATGAGAATGAGGATCACCATGAATGGAGGTATTTAAGAAGAGATCGAATGACTATTTGTTGGCAATATCATGGAAGGTTTTCTTACATCATATAGGAATTTGAACTACATGACTTACGGCCCCTAACAAATATGAGATTTTTTTTTTTGATTCATGAGAATTAGAAGTTATAGAGCAAAATGGTTAAATGATTATGCTACAGAATTTGGAGCCCATTGCAAAATTTTTGCAAAAAAAAAAAAAAAATTCCTTAGGCCATTCCAGCTACTATCACTTAACATCACTCATAGAGCCACTATCCCCAGGTGACCTACCACATGGCCAGAGCCATCCTTACCCAATCCTGAGCACCTGGGACTACATGTACTGGCAAGAAGAGACTTTCTACCTCCAGTGTATACTGGGTAATCAGACAGAAGCTTTTTCATAACAAAGCATTTCACTTTTCCTGTTTGGGATCTTGTTTAATTCTTTTAGATTTGGTACCTTGGCTAGGTAATTAGCTTAGGAAGAGAGGGAGGGAGTAATCCATGTAAGAGCTACCACAGAGTGCAACCCAACCAACCAGTGGGAGACTCAGACGAGCTCCAATGGAACATGGAGCTTTTTGTAGTAACAGAAAAAGACCCTGGCCAGGGCAGGGAAGGGACATGTACGAGGAAGTTATTACAAGTACCAGATAATTGACTCCATGTGAGGAAAGGTCTTCAAGGCAGATTGGGCAATAGAGAAGAGAACGTATTTAGTACATGATTGCAAAATAATGGTCATACACACACACACACAAGTCACCTAAGAAATCAACCTCATTACCTGCCAGTTACACCATTTCTACAGATTTTTCACATTTCTGTATATTTAATTTACATATAGTCAGAGCTCATTGATTTAAATTCTACACCTTTGGAATTTGGGTAATTTGACCTGAGCTAGAAGTCATTGTACATTTCTTTTGTCTATGAAGAAAGGTTTATTTGTACAAATTAATAGCAATGATAAAACAAAGTAGAGTTAAGGTGGCAAGAATTTTGCATATGAATGGATAGTACAAATAATTAATGTGCTAATTACAAAAGAGTCTTACCTATTCATTAAGGCAAACTGGGCAGAACCTCTAGTTGGAGTCATTTTTTAAAGCAGCTAATTGTAGTAGCTGCATATATTTTAAGGTGATAATGGTAAATTTGTCAGTTTAATATTCTATAATTCAGACTGCTTTCCCCACTAATTAACCCAAATTAGTGAGCTTTATCAGGATAGTCTTTGTACCTCAATTGATGTTCACAATTTTAGTCAAGACAAGTTATGGCAGTTGTCCCCTTGGCTGTTCTATAATTCTGTGAGAAGCTACTCTTGACTCAATTACCTGGAAAAACCTTTAAAGCTAACCCATTTTCTCACCTTCTTAGTCCCTAAGTGCTGTGAGAGATTGACACCCAAATTTAAAGAGAAAAAGAGCCTCCTTGCTTAAGTTGATGCTTAGAGGGGCTAGTGTGCACATCAATTCTCTATTCATTAGTGTCAAGACTTTCAGAATTGGGCTTTGGGTCCAAGTATTAGCATTCGGCTATAACATTTTTAAAAGTGTATTTGGGGATCATTTTTCTTAAAAACGAATTTCCTTGACAATAACAGATTGTTCTAAGAGCTAAACAAATGTGATTATTTCTTATTATTGGGGGGGAGAGAAGCTCATGTAGATTTTTTTAATCATTTTAAGTTTCAAAAGCTAATTTCTTCAAAAGATGCCAAGCAATTCCAGGTGTATAATACTGTGGAACGTGGAAGTGTGCCATCCACGGCACAATGAAAAGGTTGGCTGTCTGCGGCTTTCTTTATGAAAACCATGTTCAGTACTTCTAAGGAGGTTTACTCTCTTTGTCTGGTGGCCCTGATCCAAAACAAGGAAATTGGTGTCAAATGCAAAGATACTGGAATCTCTAATATTACACACACACACACACACACACACACACACACCACACACACACACATCTATAAAAAGCTCTAATTTATCAGAACCATTAAGGGACTAAAAAGCTATAATGGTGGACTTGCAGAGACTAGGAGTATGATAGCAGAATCCAACAAATAATTTAGTTCTAGATATATGCTTAATAAATAATAGTTTATTGTGAAGGTGCCATGTGCTATAGTAAACGTTTATACTTACAAGATTTTTGTATTCAATTAATTGTCCTTTCACCTGCTAACTTATTTTCTCTGATCTCTCACCCATGTCACCCCATTTTCCTTTACTTATATTTTCTTTCTCCTCCTCCTCCTCTTCTTTTTCCTCCTCCTCCTCCTCCTCCTCCTCCTCCTCCTCCTCCTCCTCCTCCTCCCTCCTCCTCCTCCTCCTCCTCCTTCCTCCTCCTCCTCCTCCTCCTCCTCCTTCTTCTTCTTCTTCTTCTTCTTCTTCTTCTTCTTCTTCTTCTTCTTCTTCTTCTTCTTCTTCTCTCTCTCTCTCTCTCTCTCTCTCTCTCTCTCTCTCTCTCTCTCTCTCTCTCTCTTTCTCTCTCTCTCTCTCTCTCTCTCTCTCTCTCTCTCTCTCTCTCTCTCTCTCTCTCTTTCTCTCTCTCTCTCTCTCATATCTCTAATTGGTTTCTGGAATTCCATGTGACAACTGGGTGGTACAATGGATAAAGTACTAAGCTTGGAATCAAGAAGACTAATGTTCATGAGTTCGAATCCAGCCTCACACCTTACTAGCTCACTGACTATTTGCCTCAGTTTCTTCATCTGCCAAATGATCTGAAGAAGGAAATGCCAAACCACTCTAGTATCTTTCACAAAAATCCTAAATGGATTCATGAAGAGTCAGAAACATTTGAAACAACTAAACAATAGCATACTTGCTAGCCTTGTGACCCCGGGCAAGCCACTTTCCTACTGTTTGCCTCTGTTTCCTAATCTGTAAAATGAGGATAATAATAGCCCTACTTGAAGGGTTGTCGTGAGGATCAAATAAAATAATAATTATTAAGCACAAAGTACTGGCACATAATAGCTATTAGTATTATAAGGATAACTATGTTAACTATTAGTATTATATGTTAAATGTTAACTATTAGTATTATAAGGATAACTATAAGGATAAGCTATTAGTCTTATAAGGATAACATCCAAAAAGTTGAACGCTGTCACCACAATTTAAATGATAGCAAGAAATAGTTGCATTAAAGGAGAACATTTGTGACTATCAGACTAATTAAATATGAATAAGCTACAGAAAAAGGTTGTTAAGATTTTTGTCCATAAAGATACTTAACAGTAGGGAAGAAAAGCATCCACATGATTTACAGATTGACCTGTCTGCTGTAGGGAACTAAGCTACATTATATATTGGGGTCCCTTCTGACTTTTGATTTTCTGATTTTTTTGAAATAAGATGAAGAGTCAATATGGTACAATAAACACCAAGCAGCATTTGAGATCTGGGATCCTGGGTTCAAATTCTAACTCAGTCCCTGCCATATGATCTATGAGACTTGATAAACGTAACTTCCTGGGGCTTCAGATTCCTCATCTGGAAAATGGCTCTCCTTCAGATCCCTTCCATCTGTGAATCTATCATTGTATAATCATGGAGATGGAAGACTTTGCAGGTTGGCTAAGGGGGAGACACTGTTGAAGCGAAACAAATGCAGAATTTAAAGTCAGGAGCCTTTGAAAACCATCTCTAACACTTACTATGTGATCCTTATTCACTGACAATGGTTGTAAGGAAAGTTCCTTTGTACCCCTTGAAGCACTGTAGAAGTCTGGCAATTTGGTCTCTACTTCCTCTGCCTCTTCTGGTAATTCTCAGTTCACATATTGCTGAAGCCTAGCTTGAAGAATCGTTAATGTAACCTTGCTGCCAAGTGAAATAGTTCAGTAATTTGAATTTTCCTTGACATTGCCCTTCTTTAAAATTGGGGTGTAAACTTATCTTTTCTAGACCAATGGCCACTGTCGAGTTTGCTAAATTTGCTGCCATCCTGAGTGCTGCACTTTAATGGCAGCATCTTTAAATGGCTGAGCTGGAATTCATTGTTCCCACTAATCTTATTTTTAACTCTAAAGCCCACTTGACTTCATTCTCCAGGATGTCTAGCTCTTCATGAATAATTGTACCATATTGGCAAGGTTAAGATCTTGGATAGTTTTTCTATATATTCTTGCTGCCTTGCTGGAACTCTATCTTTCCAGAAATCAGCAAGAGTCAGGATCACTAAACGTCTTTATTCTATTTGTTTCTCTTTCTGTTTCTGTTAAGCTCCTCCTATTTTTGTCTTTTATCCTGCTGACTTTTTCATGAAACAGTCCTTTCCCTTGATATCTCTGATTTCCTTGAAGAGATCTTGTCTTTCCTTTTCTACTGTTTTCTTCTTTGCATTGCTCGCTTAAGAAAACTTTCTCTCTCCTTGATGTTTTCTGATATCCACATTTTGTTCCATACCTCTTCCCTTTTACTTTACCTTTTACTTTCCTTCTTTATTTAGTCTCATTTGTAAAGCTAAATAAAACAACTGTTTTATTTTCTTGCTCTTCTTTTTCTTTGGAATGTTTTTTGTCGCTGCCTCCTACAATATTGTAAACTTCTGAACATAATTCTTCAGGTGTCTTATCTACCAGATCTAGTCCCATCACCTCTACTTTATATTCATAAGGGCTGTTATTTGGGTCATACTTACTTTTCCCTACTTTCTCCAAATTAAGGATGAATATTCAATAACAAGCTCATGATCTGAGCCACAGTCAGTTCCAGGTCTTTTTTTTTTTTTTGCTGAGGCACTTGGGGTTAAGTGACTTGCCCAGGGTCACACAGCTAGAAAGTGTTAAGTGTCTGAGGCCAGATTTGAACTCAGATCCTCCTGACTTCAGGACAGGTACTCTGTCCAGGTCTTGTTTTAATTGACCGTATAGAACTTCTCTCCACCTTTAGCTGCAAAGTATATAATCAGTACCATTTTGCTATCATCCATTTGTGTAGAATCATCTTTTGGGTTATTGAAAAAGCATGTTGGTCTCTGGCCAGAGTGTTATCTCGACAAAACTCTGTTAGTTTCTGCAGGGCTTCATTTTGTCCTCCAAAACCAAACTTGCCTCTTATTCCAAGTTATCTTTTAATTTAGTAGGAAGTAGGTGAGCATTCTAATCTCCTCTGATGAATATGATTTTTTTTCGATGTTATTTCTAGAAGATTAGGTCTTCACAAAACTAATTGACTGGAATTTTTGTATCAGTATGTATCAGCATTGACTTGTATTATCGTGATGTGAAACAGTTTGAAGAGGTATCATTTTTGAGATTATATCCCAGTACCGCCTTTCTCACCCTTTTATTAATTATGTGGGCTACTCCATTTCTTGTAAGGGGATTCTTGCCCACAGTGCTATCTGTGGGCACCTAAATCAGGTTCATCCATTCCCATCCATTTAAGTTCACCAACACCCAGGATACAATGTTTAATCATTCTGTCTCCTGTTTGACCACTTCCAGATTACATTGGTTTATAGATCTTACATTCCAGGTTCCTATCCAGTATTGAT